>NC_052510.1:39278873-39534422 GCF_014356525.2 Nilaparvata lugens
TGCCCTAGTGTTGGTAGGCAGTTGGTAAACACTGTGTATACCGATAGTGGGATGGCTATAGTACAGTGTCTGATAAGTCACTCCCTATTTTTATACAGCTGTAATTACTTTATTTATGAACCAATCAGGTTAGAACTACATTGGTTAGATAGAGAACTCCTTGAGGTTTTATTTAACACCAATTTTCATTTGTTTCAGTTGAGAAAGTACAGTTGTGGAAGAACGAGCCAAAATAGCAGCTCATTATGAGGTCTGGGGACCTGTACTGCGAGTACAAAGGTAGTGGAGGGCTGAACGAGGGATCCATACAACACTTGATGCGAAAACTGTTAAACATTGCCATTCCAAATTACTAACAACAGGGAGTGTCGCAGATGCAAGACGATCAGGAAGACCATCAACGACAAGGTTAGCAGAGAATGTTGACAGAGTTCGTGAAATGTTCATGAGGAGCCCTAAGAAATCACTGCATCAAAGATCTCGTGGCTTCCATGGTTTAAAACTTTCAAGAATCGTTGCAAGAGAGTAACGTGAAATACCACTTTCACGAGATCGTTGATGCAGTGATTTCTTGGGGCTCCTCATGAACATTTCACAAACTCTGTCAACATTTTGTGCTGTCGTTGACGTTGATGGTCACGTTGTGGCTCGTTCTTCCACAGTCAAGAGAGGAAAAAAAATGTTGAAAACAGTGCCTCAAGGAGAGCTCTATCTAACAAATGTATAGTTCTAACCAAATTGGTTCATAGATAAAGAAATTATAAAAATAGGGAGTGGCTCATCAGACACTCTGTATAATAAGATCATATACCTATAGTGATCAAGTGATCACTTCAAACTGTCAGCATTTGTTGAATGAGAAGCATTGATGTGTTTTATCAGAATAAGTGAATATCACCACAGTTGGAGTACAGGTATAGTGAAACTTGCTTGGATTATCAGATAATACAGAAATTATGTGATACGAATCAATCAGTATATCTCGCATTGCAGTTCATCAATAATAATAATTATTTGGATGCACTCGCTGGAACTCAGAAACTATTCAATAATCTTTAGAATCAATTTACGTTTTGTGCCTAAGAAGATAATTTTGAATAAAATTTAGAATTTAGAAATAGGCCGGCACATCTAGAAAATACCTGAGTCTATACCTAATTCATGCAGGTGAACGGGCTAGAGTCAAGAAAACTTCAATTAATCTTGCCATGCCTGATTTAATAGGTTTATACTATAGAATAACACTACAATTTGAAATAATAGAAAAATACAAACAGCTTTAATAAACATTGGCAGCTAAAATCGAACAACAGAAACAACAATATCATGTTACTTTATTGACATTCTTCATCTGATTCGGGGGCGCATTACTATCCCCGTTTAGATAGCAATACGTCACAAAACCAAACAAGATCAGTCATAAAATAACCAATCAATTTCAACATGAAATTGCTCAAGAAAGAAAAAAACCCGTTGAACCCAAATTTCGTCGATAGTAACCCATATAACCCATTTCATAATAATTTTGAATCCCCACTTTTTATTGACATTCTCGAATGAACCTTTGTTTCACTACACTGCACTTTCGTTGGTTTGTACGTTGCTTTATCGTCGGGGTTACAGTACCTTGTTTTTGGCGGTGAGCTTTTACCGGTTGAATTTGGCTTGACGGCGACGTCCTCTTACGTCCCTAGACCTGTCGTCTGAACGGGTGTCTTGAAGCGGTTTACATAAAGTTGCGGAACCAAAGGGGTGGTAGTACAAGAAGTTGGTTTGGGGACACACATGAACCGCTTAGCGGTTATTTGAAGAAACAATTATTCGTACATGATGAAGAAACACAATTAAACCTTTCAGGACATGGCACGACTAGTAAATTTAAACATTAATAAAAAATAAAACTAGCTCCTACATTAACTACTGAAATAAACTTATAAACCTGCCCAAAAAGGGGGAAACATAGTGACTACATCTTTACTCTCGTAGTGCTCCTAGCAAAGTCCTCCGGAACGTAATCTGGTCTCTCGACTTGGGGAATCCCCACTACTGTATTTAGAAACAGGTCTCCTATTGGGTGAATGGAATCAATTTGACCAATCGTCGCGTGGCTTCTACAGCCTTTGGACCAAATAGTAACTGCAAAATCGGTAGTTTGTTATAATTTCAATGCTTGCTGTTTTCCAACTTATCGCATTTTATGTCGCGACAAGAAGGCTAAGTTTTAGAGATAATTCCATAATCTACATTCCTCGACGACTCGGAGCCACAATTTTTAAATATCTATCATGGGAAACTCGAAGTCATGGCCGTTCATAATAGAGAGAGAAAATAATTATTTCGCTAACTCACTTACAATAATGGCTCTAGTCTATTGCGTATTAAATTTACTATTATAACGTGGGAAAAGGCCTGAATTAAAGAGAGTGCCCGGCACACTCCCCTTCCTTCCGGTGTGAAACACGCAAAAAGAAATCTAATCAGGATATGTTACCATAGAGGCATTCTGTATGATTTGGAGAGTCGAATTTCTGGATTGATAGTAGGATCCAATTTGAAGCGGGCCCTCTTCAAAAGAAATCTCTTTAATCATTCCGAAATTCAGCAAAATGTATATCTAATTGAGATTTGTGGCAAGAGTCTTTAAAACTGTGGCAAGAGTCAGGACAAAACAATATGGGCGTGTCCACCTTTTAAGTAGGTACTAAAGACGGACCGAGTATAATAATCTTGAATACTTCAATCACTTTATTGAGTCCCTGGTTATTTTCTTGGCAAACTCTAACAAGGGAAAACGTTTAAAAGACATCATAGTTTTAATTGGTTCTATGTTACTCTGCTGTTGTAAAATATGAAGTACGTTTGATCATAATAGTAAAGGATGAAACTTTTCCACTCAGCTGAATGTATTGAAATCTAACTATCATTACTATAGAGTTGAGAGTGCAACATATATTTAACAATATAAAGCAATTCAATAGGCCATACTATTCTACATAGACTACGATTCAAAGATAACAATGGTTGAAACTGCAACGCTAGCGAGCCATCGGAGAGCAATGACACACGCTTGATGTACATTCCGTAGCTATGAAAATTTCTATCCATTATTGTATTCCAGCAGGAAATCTCTACCACTGAATTATATTAAAGTGAACTAAAATGGAATCAGTTGAACTGAATAAACCTATGATAAGATTATAATTATATTAATCACGGAAGGTAAACTAATAAAGAATAGGGATATCAACAAAATAAGATGAAATATAAAGCGAATAGAATATAAAATATGAGGCCTTAGACATTATTCTTATTATTTTATGAATGGAATATATATTATCTATATGTACTAACTCCTAACTATGTGAATGTATAATTCTTAACTATGAATGGATGAGTATTAAGCTATTGAAAATGGGTATAGTATAGAATATTATGATAAATCGTCTTATGCTAAATAACTTATTATTATTATTATTATTATTAGAGACATCATTTACATACATAGTATTATGACTGTTGATGACTTCAAAAATTGATCATCACCCGATTTACCAAACAATCAATTATCTACTACCGTGGGAAAACTGTACAATCATTTCATTTACCGCGAGTATGCAGCCGTGCATGAAATAAAATTAAACCTAATTCACCTACCTAAATATATTCAATATTACGAAGTTAATAACATAATTTAATGACTAATCTAGTTGCGCAAGTTATTTACATTCCGGAATTTCTTCTATATACATTATATTGTCACGTAACAAAATCTTTGACTAAACCCTTCATGAACCCGTAATGAATCCTTCTAACAAATACGGTAAATATCTTTATCATAACTCCTTTTTCTCTTTTCTCCTTCTCATTCATTAGGAATCATCTTGTTGAGTGTATAGAGACAAGGCTATAGAGTGGCGCCATACTCACAAAAACCTATCCAATTATAACTCACGACAAAAAGTCTTGCCTTCAATAGACTGATCTGTATCCTTTTTTCAACATAACTCAAGTAGTCATCTTTCAAATTGCTGTTTATGGTGGTTTCAACCGTTGAACATTTTTATTTGAGAGACATGAGCTTTTTGTACAAAATTTTGGGTGGCGGGGTCGTGTAACGATACGGTAACCGGAGAAAACCAGTCCTTAATAACGAACGGTCCCTTCCACCTGTAACTGAGTTTGCTAGAAATCTTATTAACGGCGCTGGATTGTACATGTGCTTGTAATAATACCAAATCACCCGTTTTGAAAGGTACATCGACACGACGCCGATCATATCTCTCCTTCACTCTCGTATGTGCTCGAAGTAGATTATTTCGAGCCTTCCTCCAAATCTGAACTGTTCCCGAATTTAGTCGTTCGGGGAAAATCTCATCCAACTTCCATGCATTAAGCAATGGGTGATTGGGACTATACCTAAACATAAGTGAAAAAGGGGTACACCCTGTGCTATCATGTGAAGCCAGGTTGAAGGCCAATGGCAGCCAGCTTAGGCAGTCATGCCATCTGGTTTGCGATTCTGCGTGAAAAGCAATCAGAGCGCTTTTCAAGTTTCGGTTCACGCGTTCAGCTACATTGGGGCAGGGGTAATAAGGGGGCGTTGTGATATGTTGGATTCCTAATTGGAAACAAAAATTTCTAAACAACGTCGAAGTGAAGATGGTCGCATTATCTGTCACCAGTCTTCTAGGCACAGAAAAATTAACAAAGATTGATTTCAGTGCTCTAATTACGGCTGCAGTATTTCCTTTTCTAAGTGGTATTAACCAACAAAACTTAGTAAACGAATCAACGCAAGATAGAATCTGAGTATATCCCTCAGTAGTTTTGACTAACGGCCTACTAAATCACAATAGAAACGAGCTAATGGTTCATTGTCAACTCTAGAAGCAAGAAAACCATAATTTTGTTTAGTGGAAGGTTTACTACGTCCACAAATATCACATGACTTTACAAGTTGGGCAATATCCTTTCTAAGTCCGGGCCAATAAAAATGTTCTAGAATCTTATGTGTGGTCTTTGCAAGGCCCAAGTGTCCACCAATGGAGGTCTCATGATAATACTTGAATACAAGGGGGATGAGAATTCTAGGAACTACTATCTTCAGCTGATCGCTAGTCCTAACTTCAGTAACTAGAACACCTTTCCGTAAACTGTACGGGAATTGTTCTTCATTCTTATCAATTTTTTCGAGAATATCTTTACAAAAGGGGTCATTGTCTTGATGAACTCTAATATCAGTGAAGACTAGAGGGAAATCAGACAACTTCAACGAATTCACCATACTAAACAAAGGTTCGACTTCAAATTTTGAACTTTCTGGAGTTTCTTCGGTACTAATTTCATCCTGATACATTCTTGAAAGGCAATCGGCCACTACATTTAATCGCCCGGGTATGTGGGTGACTTCGAATTGGTAGGTTAACAATTTCAAAATCCATCTGCCAATTCTTCCCGTATTTTTGGGGTTATTGAGCATCCAAGTTAGAGCAGAATTATCAGTCAATAATTTAAATTTGGAATGTTGAAGGTACAATCTAAATTTTTCCATCCCGTAAATCGCCGCTAGACATTCAAGCTCGTAGGTTGAATATTTGCACTCCTGTTGACTCAGTTTCTTTGAGGCATAAGCAATAGGGTGAAAAATACCGTCAAATTCCTGAGAAAGTACAGCAGATATGGCCGTTGAAGAGGCATCCGTTGGAGAACAAATTGCTTAGAGAAATCGGCCGTCTTCAAAATAGGAGGACAAGATATGGCCTTTTTCAACACTTGAAAGGCTTGCTCATGAGTTTCATCCCAAATAAATTTACAATTTTTTTTTCGAAGATCATTGAGCGGTGCGGCGATCTCAGCGTATCTAGGGATAAATTTATGAAAGTAGCCCACCATCCCGATGAAACGAGCGATAGCTTTTTGATTTTTGGGAGTAGGAAATTCACGAATATTCTTGGTGCGAGAAGGATCAATAGAAATACCATCTTGGTTGATCAGGTGACCCAAAAACGAAATCTGTTTTTTTGCAAATAGAGCCTTTTCCGGATTGACGGTGAAACCAGCTTCACGTAAGCGGAGCAGTACGGCCTCAATATGTGCCAGGTGTGAATCAAAATCTTTAGAGTAGATAACTATATCGTCCAAATAATGAAAGACAAACTTATATTTCACATCTCCAAACAGTCGGTCTAATACCGAAGAAAGTGCTTGTGCACCGGTAGCCAGCCCGAACGGAATACGCTTGAATTGATAAGTATTTCGCATAGTACAAAACGTAGCTAAGTGTCTACTTTCTTTAGCAAGGGGGATTTGATAATACGCTTGATTCAAATCCAGTACTGAGAAGTATTTAGCACCATTGAAAAAGTGGAAGCAATTTTCGATGTTTGGTAATGGGACTGAATCTAACGACACCTTTTTGTTTAAGAAACGATAATCAATGACAAGTCGCCATGAATCACTATTCAAATTGTCTTTACTGGATTTACTTACTAGGAAACAGGGGGATGAATAATTTGAGATCCCTGGCTCAATAACACCCTCAGCTAACATCTTCTTAATTTTTTCTTCAACAATTTCCATCTTTATTGGATTTAATTGATATGGGGTCTTCTTACGGGTTCGGTGGAAGTTAACCGAATCTTGTATTCTGTAAGATTAGTTTTGCCTAATTTTTTGGATAACACATCTTTAAATTCATTAAGAACTCCTTCCAACTGGGATTGTTCAAGATGCGATAAGTTATCAGCAACTTCTGTCACGGCGATAGAGTTTACAGGTTCAGAGCACTTTGCTTTCCAATCTTCTTCGAATTTGAATTTGTAATTGGGTTTGAAACCAAAGAAATATCTTCTATTAAACAAGTCAAGAATTAATTTGGAATAACTTATGAAATCACAACCTAAAATCATTGGAAAAGGTACATCATTGGTAATGAAGAATTTGAAATACCAGCTGAAACTTTCTACCTTGATTTTTAGTATTACCGACTCATGAAGCAATAGCTGCGTGTTGTTGGCAGTTGTACAACTAATGTTTTCTTTCTGAGTAATGAGATTTGGAATTTTCGACACTAGGTTATCATAAACCTTTCTTGAAATAATCGAGCGTATGGCTCCAGAATCAATTAAAGCAACAGACCGTATTTTAGGAGACCCTAAATAACAGGAAATAAAAGGAATTACATTATTGCACAAACCTCTAATCTTTCCGTGGGAAGGGTGTCTTTTTTTTCTTGACCTACTAACCCTTTTCTTAGTGCTTTTCTTAACACCATGTCGTCTAGCCCGTTGGATATAACACTGAGGCGAATAGGTGGAATTTTTGTCAGACTGGTTAACTATCATGGAAGCGGTACGTTTTTCTTTTGTTTGTCCTAGTCATATTTTCCGGTTTCTACAATCGCGCGAATAATGACCGATCTTATTACAAGTATAACATTTCACCTCATTGTCACGCTTAGTAAAGGAAACTTGTGTTTGACCTTGGGCATTATTGTTATTTCGAAAACGTGAGTTGTTGGGATTAGAATGACAGAATCGAGCAATATGACCAACTTTCTTACAATAGAAACACCTTTGTTCAAGTTGTTCATTACTCCTACTAGGCGGGTTAGGACCTGACCTATAATTATCGTTCCTAGGCCGTTCAACTCGGTTTCTTTCTTCATCGGCGAAACTCAAGTTTTGAGCTTGTACGCTCATATCAATCAATTCTTTATATGTCTGAGGACGACTATGGAAGATAAGTCTGGATCTTTCGGCAGGATTAAGTCCCGAACAAATGGTATTCACAATTTCACATTCGATTAAATTTAAACGTAATAATTTCGCGGCCTCTTTAATTGATACTATGTAGGCGGACAACGGTTCGCCTGTTCTCTGGAGTCGGTAGAATTCCTCCCTTTCAATGACGGCCAATAATCTTTGCGGCACAAAATATTTTAGAACCTCAGCATGAAACTGATCAAATGTATAATTAGAATTAATAGCAAAATTTATGCGATCGGCTAGAGGTCCTAGAGAGAAAGGTTGAAGGATCTGGAACAATTGTACATCCGGCAAATCGAACTGAGTTGAAATTTTTAATGCCAGAGCGATGAATTTCAACAATTTGTCCACGACTAAACCATCAGTGTGTGGTAAATCACGCAATAAATGTTCGATCGGGTTAGGGAGACGATTATAAATCGTATTGAACACCGGTGTATAACCTGATTGAGGTACACTTTGAGGTAGCGCCCTAGTAGACGTGATATTACTGACTGATTGCCTAATCGGAACAAATTGACGGGGGCATTCAATGCGTATACTGTTAGGGTTCAGTCCCAAGCATGAATCAAAAGTTTGAGTTTCTTTCGGTGCGATAACCAAGGCAGGTGGACTGTGCTCTGTGTCGCCGTGTTCATTAGAAAATGGTGGTGGGGCGGGGACCTCTACTTTTCCTACATCTACTTTATCTACACCACTTGTCCCCGGGAAATCAAAAAGCGATGGACTTAAGACAGGGGTGGTGAATACTACCGGAGCTGGGGACGGGGCACGACTTTTGACCTCCTTTTGTACTTGCAACATAACGGGGTAAGCCGCCTCCAGGGTTGCAAGGCGTTTCTGGATTTCGTTAATCAGTTCGGAATCAGACCTCTCCTGAGCATAATGAGACAGGTGAATAATTCTATTCAATACGTGTAAGAATTGGTTCACTATTCGATTGAATGATTCTTTCTTTTCAGCATCGGAACCAGTTTTCAGTTGAGGTAACCACTCATCAATTTTAGCAGTAATTTCATTGATACTCTTTAATTCGAGTCAGGACCTGTCTTCATCATACACCGCGCGATGGATTCTACCACTACCCTCACCGCGTATTTGACGGTATTGTTGTCTCAAATTAGCGACATCACAATCAACATTACTAGACCAACCGAATGAATTGAGTTCGAAAAGTAATTCCCCTTTTAGCAGATAGTTTGGATTGATACTACGCGAATACAAAAGACCAAGATCGAAATTTTTTCTATGTCCTCTTTGACATCCCAAAAATTAACCTTAACCGGGCTGATGGCCGGGGAACGCGGGCTGGAAGCCATAGTGTTACGATTTCAATCCCTTCGCACAAACTTACAAAAGATTAACCTTATCACAAATTTAGCATTAATTTGGAATCAGTTTCACGTTTTCTAATTTCTCCAACTAATAAATTATTATTCAGGTTTTAAACTAAAATCTCTCAATATTCACTTTCCCTTCTACTATACTATGATGATACTCAAGTACCCGATGCGTGAGACCAGAATATGTACGTTGACATTACAATAATTTCTATCATCATTCACGGAATTACAGAATACAAAAAATTTATTCAGCACTTAGAATCAGTTTTTTCTCACATGTCCTAGTTTCTTCTACTCATTTTTATTCTAACGTTAAACCTTTCAATATCAATGATCAATTTCAATATGAAGTTTCAGAATACTTTCAACTTAAGCCTCAATGATACTTGACTTTATCTTTAAGCACTTCAAAAGATTATCATTTTAATGGTTTAACATAACTGAATAACTTTCCTGTTTCATCTACAATTATTTAAACTTCAGAAAAATTGGAGTAGCAACAATAAATTATTCATTCAACTCCAAACCCAAAATATTGACAGTTAACACGTTCACAGAATGAATTATTAAGTATAGACTCAGAAAAATTGATCTAGTATGATTAGAGTAAGTTATGAAAAATTTAATTTTTTAGAAAATTTGAATTCCAGAGATTTAAATATCTCTAGACAGCAGAGTCGGCGCAGTTGTGTGCCTAAGAAGATAATTTTGAATAAAATTTAGAATTTAGAAATAGGCCGGCACATCTAGAAAATACCTGAGTCTATACCTAATTCATGCAGGTGAACGGGCTAGAGTCAAGAAAACTTCAATTAATCTTGCCATGCCTGATTTAATAGGTTTATACTATAGAATAACACTACAATTTGAAATAATAGAAAAATACAAACAGCTTCAATAAACATTGGCAGCTAAAATCGAACAACAGAAACAACAATATCATGTTACTTTGTTGACATTCTTCATCTGATTCGGGGGCGCATTACTATCCCCGTTTAGATAGCAATACGTCACAAAACCAAACAAGATCAGTCATAAAATAACCAATCAATTTCAACATGAAATTGCTCAAGAAAGAAAAAACCCGTTGAACCCAAATTTCGTCGATAGTAACCCATATAACCCATTTCATAATAATTTTGAATCCCCACTTTTTATTGACATTCTCGAATGAACCTTTGTTTCACTACACTGCACTTTCGTTGGTTTGTACGTTGCTTTATCGTCGGGGTTACAGTACCTTGTTTTTGGCGGTGAGCTTTTACCGGTTGAATTTGGCTTGACGGCGACGTCCTCTTACGTCCCTAGACCTGTCGTCTGAACGGGTGTCTTGAAGCGGTTTTACATAAAGTTGCGGAACCAAAGGGGTGGTAGTACAAGAAGTTGGTTTGGGGACACACATGAACCGCTTAGCGGTTATTTGAAGAAACAATTATTCGTACATGATGAAGAAACACAATTAAACCTTTCAGGACATGGCACGACTAGTAAATTTAAACATTAATAAAAAATAAAACTAGCTCCTACATTAACTACTGAAATAAACTTATAAACCTGCCCAAAAAGGGGGAAACATAGTGACTACATCTTTACTCTCGTAGTGCTCCTAGCAAAGTCCTCCGGAACGTAATCTGGTCTCTCGACTTGGGGAATCCCCACTACTGTATTTAGAAACAGGTCTCCTATTGGGCGAATGGAATCAATTTGACCAATCGTCGCGTGGCTTCTACAGCCTTTGGACCAAATAGTAACTGCAAAATCGGTAGTTTGTTATAATTTCAATGCTTGCTGTTTTCCAACTTATCGCATTTTATGTCGCGACAAGAAGGCTAAGTTTTAGAGATAATTCCATAATCTACATTCCTCGACGACTCGGAGCCACAATTTTTAAATATCTATCATGGGAAACTCGAAGTCATGGCCGTTCATAATAGAGAGAGAAAATAATTTATTTCGCTAACTCACTTACAATAATGGCTCTAGTCTATTGCGTATTAAATTTACTATTATAACGTGGGAAAAGGCTTGGGTTATAGATTTTGAGGTGTGCATCCAGCTAAAGTTTGTCATGAGATGCATCAACTACTTGGCGGTACAAAGTTCGCCGGGGCAGCTAGTGATGAATAATTCTATAGTCTGATTTTTAATCTCATATTGGCGTATGAAGGAGGCTCCCTTTTCCTTTTCTATTATCCTTGAAATGCAAAATTTCCATAAAAACCTTGTATAGACGTCGACGCGCAATTAAAAAAGGAACATACCTTTCAAAATTCATGAAAATCTATTACCGCGTTTCGCCGTAAATGTGCAACATATAAATATATATAAACATTCAAACATTTGAACATTGATAGAAATGTCAAACCGTCGACTTGAATCTTAGACCTCACTTCGCTCGGTCAATTAGGAGAGAGAGGTCAGCTATCCACAATTAAATCCGGAGAAAGTAAATATTTCAACACCTTCCAGTTGGTGAAGCCTGAAAAAGCCCTAACATTTTTCATATTTTTTATTTGTTCATTTCTCATTTCATTATTATCTTCCACAGGCTATACAAATAAGCAAGTATTGACACAGCGTAAACCGTATAACATTCTTATAAAAATTTATACTGTGAGCAAGATACGTAAAACGACGTTTCTTCAGAAGAGAAAAGAGTTTTTAAGCTTTTTTGAAGATGCTCAGAGGAGATTACCTTTCCCATACTCCTCAGAGCTCCAGGAGAGACTGAGATATTGTTTTGGCCCCTCTGAGATATTCAGCTTCCACCACAACTGCTACAATATAGATCAATCTCCATCATGCCAAATTATCCTCACAATATTGTGTTGTTAATAACCAATCTGAGTAGAGTTTCGACAGCATAACTCACATCCAATTACAATCATGAGTTATTTACACAAGTTGGAACGTAATTGTACACCAGGCCTATTTCTAATAACAAGGTAGGTGATAACATCTCAACATCGCCATACAGTAATGCAGATCTTCTGTAGATATTATGCGTAGATTTATATATGACTCGTATTGATCTCAGATGAAATCCAGTTTTAGAGCAGGATAAGTGCAAACTGAGAGAGATGAAGCGATGGTGATGAGTGTTAGTGGGAGAGAAAGAGAGTGATAGTTACGAAACTTGTGAACAGGATTAACAACAAACTAGTCCGCTATAGGAAGGTGATTGAGATTAGTGAGTTGAGCAGTTGAGGAATGCGTTGCAAGATGACGAGCATCTAAAGTGAGATTCACTTCAATCTGTCAGCATATGTTGGATTGGTAATGCTATAAGGAATGCTGAGAGTCGATATACTCTCTACTTACTGGTTTGGGCAGAAGGGTGAGGCTGATCTGAATTTCAACTTGGAAACTTTCATACACTCACGCACACACGCACACACGCACATACACTAGAGTAATAAGGAAGATCAAGTATATATTTAAGAAAGAAGAGCATATATTATAGAGTGCTCGAGAAAGTTTTCATTTTATAATACTGGCTATTGTCAAGTTCTTTGAAAATACTTCCAGGTTCAGTTAGTAATGTAGAAGACAGTGAAACCCTCTTGCAAAATATGATTTTCTAACTAGAGGCTCAGTCTTTTATCACATCCAACACACGCTTTTAAGTTACATTTAAATATCGAAAAACTAATATTATTCAGCTCTGACAAATATTGAAGAGTAGAATATCTGTTAGAATATTAGCTCTTCTCACAATCTTCGATCAATTAATATGATTTTCATGCACATAATTATCATGCAGCTCTGACCTGGTCAGGTTTCTTGCAGGTGAACTGACATTTATCTATCACACTACCTAATCTATTCCAAATATTGCTACAGCAGTCTACTGCAATTTATTGCAAGACTCAAATGAAGCTGATAATGTTCGAGATCTGATAACTCTGTTACAAGAGTGGCTAATTGCTAATTAGATGGGGAGCTTACTATTTTCAATTACTATTTTTAAGAGGAAGCTTAGGGCGTGTTCAGATCAAAATATTCATTCTCCCGTTACAAATGAAATTTTAGAATTTCCATGGACCACATTCTACAGTTAACAGATCTTTTATCAACAATCTCTTATGTTGTGATAGCTCATGATTATCTCATATCAAATATTTTATTGTCTTTCTAGGGTATGATAAGGCATCAAAGGATTTCCAAATATCGACACTACAACTTGTAACCGAGTCAAATTTTGATTTTTTTCGTTATGTGATTTCGGGGTGCTCCCATAGCTGTTACAGAATATTAAAAGATAAATTATTTTTATTTCTTAATAAGCAAATAATACAATCAATACAAACTTTAATATAATATTCTTAATCTATACAATCGAATAGAATATTGTGAATGAGATTTTCCACAATAACGACCGCACAATGTGAACTACAGGTTAAAAAATAAAGATTTCTGCTTTTTGTTTTCACCAAGGTGAATTCAGGCCAAAAAATTATGAATCAAATATCTGGAATTATTTTTAAACTGTTCCAAACCACTCTGTATACTAAGGTGAGGTTATTTTAGGAAGAGCATACATGTCGGGGTGTGGAGAAGAGAGAGTGAGAGAGCGATTGAAGATCTCACCTTCAAAAGAAGACACTGCTTTTTCTCTTCAAAGTTAACCCCAGAAAAAGAAGTGAGAAGAAGTGGAAAGATAGTTTAGAAGAGTGAGATGGAATGAACCACAAAGTGTGAAGATGAGCGAGATAGTAAAAAAGAGTAGTAATTAGTGCTGACCTTGCTAGAAAGGAGTACAGGAGAAGCCTGGAGCAGAGCAGGGTATATGTGCAAGGGGAACTTCCCTTCTTCAAATTAATTACTGTTTCCTGGGAAAACGTGCTGGGATGCTTGGAATGCTCCCTTTGGGTTTGCAGGCAGATCTGGACATTCTAATATACAGCCAACGGTGGAGTGGATTAAGCTAAGCCGGAATTTCGCATTAAGATTGCATGTTTGTAGAATTCATTGAACACCGATAATACTGCTCCGGCTCTCCAATAATAAAACAATATTTCGAGATTAACAGTTTATCTTTTCACATCCGATTAACTGATAGAGATTGAAAATTTCAATATTCCCCTCATGGAATTTGGATCAAATGAGTTGGAAAAGTGTTTGAAGAGATGGTAAACTTTATAGTTTTATTAACAAACGCGAGCTATGTTCAGAGTAAGGCATGGAAACATTTATGCTCTTTTTATAAAATATTGGATTTCATCCAAATTCTCCGTTATTTATTGTGTAATTGAAAAACCCGGTGTACTATTAACATCAAGTCTACAAACATCAAGCACACTAGCATTTTTCCACAATAACCGATGCATTCAAGAAATCTCTTCAGAAGTAATAAAGTTTACTTTCTGCCAGTAGCTCAACTCAAATTTCACAAGTAACATAGCTCAAATTTCTTCATAACACGGCTACTAATCACATAAGAAATTAATTACCAGAATCATGGATGCTTACAATGCTTATAACGAACCTTAGGCCAAGAAGTTACGGTAACTTCTGGTGATGATGAAATAGAGAGTTGATATAGTGACAATAATTATTCTTCATTAAAAAACCCGAAAATGTATTAAAACAAAAACACGAAACCGAAACAGAAGAAAATGTTTCTTTGGACCACCTTTATCGTGCGCTGTCTCACAGGCCTATATTTCATGTTTTTCCAGTTCCTCTGCCTTTGCGTGCCGACTATGCGGAGCAGCTGTTAGCCGAAAGAACATTTTTGTTTTGAACAAATAGCAATGCGAAAGAGACATCGTATTGGTTTCTAACCTAGTATGAAGAAGGATCGATAGCAATATAGTTCTGGAGAAATTGTTAGAAATTCATTACCTTGGAAAAGCTCTAGAACTGAAGGCATTTGGAACGTATTTTGATTTTCATTGAAAGATAATATCCACTAAAAACTTGGGTGAAACATTACATTCCCTCAGATTCAATAAATAAATCAACTCAACGTTTATTAGATTGGTAGCAATTAGTTTCACTTAAATTCATTCATTTATTCTTCAAAGTTTTAGAAGATTATCTTTTCTTTTAAACTGAGTTAGCTTAATCAAATGGATTTCTTTCAATACATGAGTTCATTCCTACTATGAAGATGATTTTTATTCATTTATTAACCCCCTCATTGTTTTAGAAGCTTTCGTTTTCCTCTTATTATAATAATTATTCAAGTGATAAAAAATATGATTTCCTGTAATCTTTTAGTATTCTAGTTAAATGGGTGGACTAATTTGGTTGATGTTAGGAAACAATGTACACCATCAACTATTAGAAGCAATGGAAAAATGTATATTTTTAAATGACGAGCGTGAGAAGGTGGAATTCTTCCACTGTGCAATGTATGTGAGGAAACAGGTTAACTCCTCTAAATCTTGGGTGCGAGTTGAAAATTTAAATCACTTGACGTGCTTTACAGCGATCCTAGGTACCTAGGGATGCCGTCTTGCATTTGTGAATATTTAACTTGTTGACCCAGTGAGGAGGAAATCTTGACCCGAGACCCGAGACGACCCTTTGCTGTAGATCGACTCCTCATGACCCCATCCTTAGCGCTCCGAGACTCATCAATAAAACCCCTTCTGTAGAATACTCAACATTATAATTTGTTACTGGTTCTCTCATATAAGCCAAATAATTTCAACGTGTAACAAATTACAGATTCTTGTTTGATGATATATTTATTGTAGTGGATGCGGATAAAATAGATTAAAATAAATAAGATAGTATTTATTCTCATCAGATTACAACCGTAATTAAATCAATTCCTTAACCGTCAAATAGCAACAGAACGTTTTCATACCACAAATGTATGGAAATGTGCGTGGTATTCAATTTATTCAATTATTCGTAATTCTATAGCCACAGGCTACAATGACTTGAATTGATTTCAGTTCGATATAACCAACGTATTGAAAAATTGATACTATGTATCTTTCTATGAAATCCTATTATTTTTTCACCTATGTGACTTTTATCTCTTTTTACGTGATTTGATTCTTTTAAATTATATACTAATACTGAAAACGTGATTATAAAAATAGGGAATATACAAGAAATGAGGAAAGATTAATTACATTTATTTTATAATTCACTCTTGAAGTACTCAATTCATTTTAAAGTTTGAGCTTTATAGTGCCATACTTGTAGCTTTCTTGATTTTTGAAAATGACCTCACCCAACACACTACGAAGTTTCATGAGAGAATCTCCCACATCATGTTCATTCAGAAAAGCATATACCCTAAAACTGTAGCATCGAAAATTATTCATTTAGATTCTATCAATAGGAGCATCCATCAATCAAAAGTAATAACCATTCGAACAAGATTTCTTCTTCTCATCACATTAATGGAAGCTTTCCAAGGATCAAAATTGTAGACTTGATGGTGATGAAAATTCTGAGCCAGACTGATACAGAGCTGGTGATGATTTCACCCACCCATCATATTCAGCTATTTGTGCAAAATCGATAATCCAACAAATAACAAGTTTGCCGGTCCAGCCTAGTCCAGCCACTCCAGCTCGACTTGAGCCCAATCTAGTGCTACACTGAACTGGGTGCGTGACAATGTTTACATTGGGCCAAGACACGCAAACAACATAGATCTATCCACCTCCTCGCCCCTTGCAGACATCCCAAAACTCTTAAACAATGAAACTGTGTATGGGGAAGAGAGATAAGAAAAAATAGAGAGTGAGAGAAGCACTCAGTTGACGTGGGCGATCCAATATAGATCCAAAAACAAAACTTGATAATGCAAGCTGTGTTGTGTTCACTCCACTCTTCACTCACCTCTCTTGCCTCTTGCACCTTTCATAATATTTGTTTTGCCAGGCTGAATCCCCTCTCCCCTCCACGCCTCTCTTCTATTGCCATCACCGGCACTGGTTGGATGTGTAGAACAGCAGAGACACTTCTTCATCATTCCACACAAGCAATTGATAACACAGCCCAAACTCCGATGATGCAAGATTGCAAGATTTTACTTTGAGAAAGAGTTAACTAGTTTCAGAAAAGTTTTCTATCCGAAGATCTATTACTATCGATTGAACCAATTGAATTGATGTACAGTCTGAATTATTTAACTAGCTACAGTACTAATTAATTAACTAGTACTTCTAATTAACTAGCTACAGTACTGAACTAGTACGGAGATTTTACAGGGCTGGATTTGGTGGAAATCTCAAAGAACTGGAAAAGGAGCCGAAAATCCATTGGTTTGGGGCACCCTGTAAAAAGCTGCAGGGCTAGAAAGTCAACTTTTAGTATTTAGGATGTTCAATTCTCCAGAAATTATTGTACAATAATTTGTATAAATGTATTATTGTACAGAAAAATTAGCATGTTAGGAATGAATTCCCCAAACGGCCCTTTTTCACTACAGATTTGAATTCATTGTTCTAGTGTATTCACTTGTGTATTCATTCTATCGAATGAAACTTTTTTCATTGATAATACTCATTTGGAGTAGAAAGTTGAAATTTGAATCCAGGAATATTATGAGAGTTATGGAATCATTACTTACTTACTTATGGAATCATTATGTAAATGTATATTTAAACATTTAAACATTTAACATTTAAACATTCAAACATTAAACATTTAAACATTTAAACATTTAAACAATTAAACATTTAAACATTTAAACATTTAAACATTAAACATTTAAACATTTAAACATTAAACATTTAACATTAAACATTTAAACATTTAAACATTTAAACATTTAAACATTTAAACATTTAAACATTTAAACATTTAAACATTTAAACATTTAAACATTTAAACATTTAAGCATTTAAACATTTGAACATTTAAACATTTAAACATTTGAACATTTAAACATTTGAACATTTGAACATTTGAACATTTAAACATTTAAACATTTAAACATTTAAACATTTAACATTTAAACATTTGAACATTTAAACATTTGAACATTTAAACATTTAAACATTTGAACATTTAAACATTTAAACATTTGAACATTTAAACATTTAAACATTTAAACATTTAAACATTTAAACATTTAAACATTCAAACATTCAAACATTCAAACATTCAAACATTCAAACATTTAAACATTCAACATTTAAACGTTTAAACATTAAAGAGAAATGCCAAACAGTCGACTTGAATCTTAGACCTCACTTCGCTCGGTCAATAAATTGCACGCCTTATTGCATGCCTCATTGAATGCGATTTTAATGCACTAGGATGCAAAGAACAGCTTATCTGGGCGCCTAGATTTCTTCTGGTTTTCTCGCGCTAAAGTGCGGTAAGCGTTATAAATAAATGATAATTAAATCTTGTGTAAGCATGATCCGATCAAATAAATAGTTGGTGAATCAGTGTGGATGTGCATATGGTTTGGGACGTCGTTCAGTTATAAATGTTATTTATTCTATTGATAAAATTTTTGTTCATTATTTGTTATTATATTCTTCAATTTTTATAAATTTTGAATTCCCAATTTGTTTTATTTTTACTTTTTCCATAAGTCTTTGAAATCTTTGTATTTTTCATTTTTGAATTTGAATTAGGAGGTATTTTTGTTGTTTGTATTATTGATTATTTTGTATAAGTGCATAAGTTAGTATTTTTTATAATTATATTTCTTTTTCATTTGTATCTGTACAGTTTTTAATGTTAAGGAGACATAATTGGGGAAACCCGTTGTCTCCATTGTGATAAATAAATGAACTATTGATTGCGTGCAATAACGCATGCAATTAATAACTAAAATAACATAGTATTGTCTCTCGAACTTTCTCTGCTTCGAACTTGGGCTGTCCTGTTGCCAGTATGTCTTGAAGGAGATTAGCTTTTGATGTTAGCATTCTTGATACACCAACCTCAACACCCATTAGCCGTTTTCACACCTTTATCTCGCCGACACGACATACAGACAGGATTTACTCTGTTGGACAGTATAAGAGGAGGCTGCGGTTTATAACTGCGCGAGGTCTACTGTTCACAGAACTACTAGTTGTAAGATAGGTGATTAAATTTACTTTAAAAAAGTCGTTCCCTGGAGACGCACCTAATCTTGTACCAACTTGTTTGTCGAGTAAACCGACATACCATATCTTCAATTAAATATTTCTAAAATCACGCGCAATTAAAAATCGCATATCCGATACAAGTGATCTGGTCACTGGAAAATGTAAAGTTATTGAAAGTTTAAAGTTATCTTGTAAGGCTGAGTTCTACACTCACCTAGCCTATGCTACCACCTGAGCTGACTGTTCGGGCACATACACGTCAGGAGGCCTTGAGGTGAGTCAAACAATTGGAATTATTTCATATTTAATTAGAATCACCTTTACAAAATAACCTACTTTATGAAATAAAATATTGGAGAGTTTTCAGATTATGAAAGCTTCTGGAATACTTTAACAATTCAATTCAAGGATAGTCGATAATTCAATTCTCACTACATTTCAAGTCGATAATTTGAATACTCCACATAAGTTTATTCGTTAAATTGGACCAGACACTGATTTTGTAAGCACAAGTTGATGGTACTGGTTAATCACCTGGTCACCCGTCCAACCTGATCGCACCTCACTGTCACCTGTTCTAAGCAATATATGAGTGCATCTGTTTCTATCCCAAACACTTTTAAATTTGATGAAACGTCAATGTTATAATAATCCTATCAATAAAATAATTATAATAAATATCTTGTAATCACTAGAACTAGTGCTGAAAACATGCATTCAATAATTGTTCGGATTTTCGCCAGAGCTCAAGTTATCGCTATTTCATCAGATGATGGCAGATTATCATTAGTGCGCAAGAATCTATGCAAATGAGTCACTCATTTGCTCATTCAAATCACCTGCAAACAATTGAACGTGACTAACTTGTTATTGTCGTTGAGTGCGAGCATGTTGAAAAATCTACTTGTTCAACCACAAAAATAACAGTTTAGTTTGTCGTTGGTTCATTTGTCAGACCAAGGCATCACATAATCATTTTCGCAAACTGCTAGTTCAAATTCATATATTCAACTTTTATGTTAGCTATAAACTGGGTTCTTTATTGTCTGACAGTAGTTTCTTTGAAATGGAATGTGATTTTTTAAAAGATTCGAATATGAGACTAGAATGAGACTTCACATCAAGATATGACGACAAATCCACACTTGAATTCAAAATAAAAAATAATCACAATCATTCGTATTTATATTTCAAATTAATTCTTTCAACAGACAGACACTGCAAACATTCATATTATGAGCAACTTTGTGAGAAATTCAATTTACATTTTTCTCTATCGACTCTTGAATTACTTTCGAAGATCTAGGTCCGCATAAATACGTACGAGTCTCTATTTTAATGAAGAATAATCAAAATGAAAGATTTAATATGATTTCAAAGTCATGGTTTTTAATCTTTCAGCAGTGTAGAGAGTTATTCTCTATCCCGTTGTTTCAATTAATCTCAACTACAGAATTACAGTAAATTAAAATCTAGATCAATCAGTTCAGATTTAGCATTGATTGCAATTTCATCAATACAAACGAGATACAGTCACTCACAACATGTAAATGAAAAAATAATAATAATATCGAGTGACCTGGCTGGCTCAGGTCTGGTGTCAGAGTTTTCAGGTCACAACTGATCAATTTCAATAACATGTAAATGAAAGCCCACATTTCTCTCTCTAAAATAATATTTCCAACAAGAGAACTTATGATATTTTAGTTTATTTAATTGAAAACATGAAATCATGATGACATTTACATTTCTCACACTTTCCTTATTTTCAAAGAAATTCACTATTATACTATTTTCATTGATTCAGATCATGTGAAGCAATGCATTATTGGATTCTATTCCCTTAATACACTCTGCTTCCAAATTTCCTATGGAAGCATCAAATTCTGAAAAAAGAAGTTGAACATCGTCCATCGATTAATGAATGAAACATCAGAAAAAAGAGGACATGGATGCACCTGCCGCACAACTATTTAAAAACACTTTTCAACCTAGATATCAGACTTGGTACGAAAAAAGATGCAGGATAAGTGCCAAGAAAGGTTTTACCATCTTTTAATAGTCACAAAATGAATACGGTTATTACTGTCAGCTTCAGTACCAGTTCAGTTTCAGAATTAAATTGGATTATACCGCATTTGATTACTTCAGCATGCCACTTTTTACAATAATCAATAGTTTCATAATTGATTTATAGCTATACACTATAAATACGTAGGACAGGTCCAATCGATGTACAGTAATTTATTCTAATGATATTTTTTCGTTACACTTTTAACATGGATAATAGCATGCTACGAGTTTGCCTTTCAGATATTGATTCATAAATAATATCCTTAAGTCATATTATATTAAGCGAGCATTTTCTGTATATATTTATTTGGTTATTTATATGGTTATATGGTTATTTATTTATGTCCAACGGATCTCTAAAACGGCTCTAAAGATTTTCATGAAATTTGGAGCATATAGATTAATGATATAAAAATTCGATTTCACTAGATCTCATCCCTGGGAAAACTCGCTGAAGGACATGAAAAGGATAATAATTATTCATCCTTGGAAAAACACATAATAATTTCGTCGTCTGTTGATAACGGAAAATGGGTAGGAGAGAGACAGAATTATTTTCAGCTGTTGAATCAGCTTATCTCACGAGAAATATTATCTAGGAATTTTAATCTACTTGATCAAAATAATCTGATTTGTTGACATAACATGGTATAGACAGACTATCATTCTAAATTAGAGTATATCATAATTTTCAAAGTTAATCATTATTTCACAGTTTCAAGTGATTAGTGAGTGTTTTTTGTGTTATTCAATTTGGTTAGTAAACAATCCAAATTAGTACTTTTCTGTTTTCAAATGTTTGGACTGGAAATTATGTATGGAACATAACCTACTTTTTGGACTATTTATAGTGTATAAATCAAATTTCGGGGGAGAAACATTTTTGGGTTGTACCTGTTAGTCCTTCCCCAATCATTTTGAAGAATTGTGTTTTGTTTATCAATAAATAAATAACGAGCAAAGCTCGATGCACCGATATTCAAATTGAATCCTACATTGAACTGAATCCTTAGGGGTTATATGAGGGAGAGCTAGTTCATTAGCCTCTGTGAAGTGGTGAAGTTTACTGTGATAATTATGCATTGCTAATCCATTTAATAAGATTCAAATATCGAATCGAGGGCAATAGTCAAAGATAGTTTAATTAAATTTGAGAGTCGGAATTCCTGGTGCTTTCCCAGTAGCCTACTGCATCATGATTGTGAGTGGAAATCATTAGTATTATTATTCTATTATCAATTAACAGAATCAATTGAAATACTGAGTCTCAGTGTTTCATCTACACTACACCATCAAACTAGTAATGATAGCTTCGTGTGATATTGTATTTCATAAATAAAAATGTACGAACATTATAAAAGCTATATATGTTTTTAAATAATTCAATTCTTTAGAAGAATTAGAATCTATTAAAGTATCAATATGAGAATTTATACTGTAGGAGTTTTAAAACAATAACACAAAGCAAAATTATGATGAAATCTCATTCATATTATGAAGAGTTAGTTTCAAGACAAGTGCACACTATACTCGGTGCAAATCTACTTTAGACTTGGAGGAATTTGGGGCGCAGAGAAATTGAGGGAGATCAGCCAATTGCAGTGATGGATTGAGTCATAGGTGGAAGCGAAGTTGTCAATTTGTCGAATAAAATCAGTCGAGTGTCGAGTCTGTGATTGCAGAGAGGAAACTTCCTAAGTTTAACATGAGAACTTGAATACTCAGTGGAAATTAGAGAACGCTAGCCGGTACACAACGGTAACATATCCGCCGTTGTATTCCTGCCGCTGTATGCCTTGTTCTTCTTCCTCTTTATCCTATCCTTCCACCCTCTAATTTGGAGATGAGATATCGTGTACACAGACGCACATACACTCATATATACACACACACACGCACACACCACACACACACACACACACACACACACACATACAGACCAATACCCAAAAACCACTTTTTTGGACTCAGGGGACCTTGAAACGTATGGAAATTTGCAAATTAAGGTACCTTAATTTTTTTCGGAAAGCAATACTTTCCTTACCTATGGTAATAGGGCAAGGAAAGTAAAAATTTCAGCTCACCGTTCCCTATGTTAAAGCAATGGCAAAAATTGAAACTTTGATCATTCATTGCTCATCTCCAAGATAACTTTTTCAAATTGTGAGACCGCCTTATCAAACATCTACTCGATGAGATATTTGGAATGAGACATGAACGAATAAGATCTGTCAAGAAACCACATAGGAGTTATCATTACAAAAAAAAAGTTTAATTCTTTCAATTGTTTATTTGTCCATTTTATAAGAAATTAATCAATTTATTTAAATATATTATTTTACAAGAATATAAGAACAGTTTTTAAAAAGCAAATTTCTTTCTTTTTTTCTTCTTCTTTCTCCCCCTTACCTTTTCTCTTTTTCTGCCTTTTCTTTTTCAAATTCTTTCTTTCATTTTCTATCTCTATCTCTTTATCTCCTTCTTTTTCTCTTTTACTTTCGCTATTTCTCTCTCTTTATGTATCTCTCTTTTCCTTTTCCTTTTCCTTTCTTTATTTCTTCTTCTTCCTCTTTTTCTTTCTCTTTCTCTTTCTCTTTCTCTTTCTCTTTCTCTTTCTCTTTCTCTTCCTCTCTCTCTTTCTCTTTCTCTCTCTCTTTCTCTTTCTCTTTCTCTTTCTCTTTCTCTTTCTCTTTCTCTTTCTCTTTCTCTTTCTCTTTCTCTTTCTCTTTCTCTTTCTCTTTCTCTTTCTCTTTCTCTTTCTCTTTTTCTTTCTCTATCTCTTTCTCTTTCTCTTTCTCTTTCTCTCTCTCTTTCTCTATCTCATTCTCTTTATCTTCTATTCTTGTTTCTCATTTTAGTTTTCTTGTTAGTTGTTTACAAAATTACAAGCAATGGTTGATGAAATGCAGTTTACAAAATGTTGTCAGGAATAACCTTACAGTTTTGTTGTGATACTTTTCCATAATGTGGTTGACAATTTAAATTTGTGTTTTCATTGTCATGAATAGTTTACATGTTTGAATTCAATATTTGATCGATTCTGTCTATAATTTTCTGTGTGCTAAAAAACTGACGGTCTATGTAGGAAGGTTCAGTGATATGATGTTATGTAACTATTGAGAGAGTTTGTATCGTTCATGTTCTGTTATAATTATTATGAGAAATTGCTTGAAAATCACGTTGCTTATGTTAGGGTTGAGAAAAGCATGAAAACTAGTGGTGTAATCGAATGCCAGAACTGGGAAAGTTTCAAAGTTATACTATTAAATCAAAATCATATTGGGAAGTATTACCAGATAAAATGATAGTATTATTACCGAACTCAATGGACTATTCGAATGGAGGATTCATCCGGAAGGAAATTACATCATCATATTCTAGGCCTACAACAAAATGTTGAGATTAACATGTATGGTGATTGAGTCATAATAGCAACAAATTCATCCTTGTAAGCTGTAAAATGTACAATGAGCTATTCATTTTATTCGAATCATAAAAAAATAGTAATCTTTTTGAAATTGTCATTGTTTGAAGATATCATTTTCTTGGCAATCTCCATTGAATAACAAGTGTCTAAATTCATTCATGACTTTTCAATAATATATCAAAATAATTATAATAATATAACATAATTTTAATTTGCTCGCAGATACGCAAGTACAAATAAAACTATTGTCATGTCCTTGAGAAAATCACTAAAGAGTAATAATAATTTGAAAAACCTCTATAAAACTCCTTTATTGTTGATCAGACCGTAAAAAAATTTGTAAAAAATTTTCAACAGTCGTTCATAACTCAATTGCAGTCTGTGCAATACTCGTTCTTGTAGACCAAAAAACTAATTTCTTGCAGATAATTACGAACGTATACCTTTTCAGGGTTAATGGATACAGTATGGCTTTCATAATCGAATAAACAACAATGTAGAAATATTCAAAATAAACATTTTCAACAGTTAAGCATTTTTTATTTGTTGAAGCACATGACTAAGAGTGTGCTTGATGGAAGCTACTTCAGGCATAGTATAAATCTCTTCAGTAACCCTTTCTTTTAATCCTATTCTTGAGGAAGAAAATACATTGTGCACGCGAAGTAGAATGGAAACTACCGCATAGAATTTACAATGGAGGTAAGCTGGAATTTCATAAATAGAATACGCCCACAATGTCTGGAACAGACGCCTGGAAATAACCTGCGGACATAATAAGTAGCTTTTCCTGCAAAAAAATCTCGGTTCAATCTGGAATGGAGTTAGTGCGCGATGGAATTACTGAATTACGCACTGAGCAGGAAATAGTATATTTCGCACCTAGGGCCGAAAATGAGACTTTTCTGGCTCGAAATCGGTTTTCAAGTCCGAGGCCGTAGGCCGAGGACTAGAAAAGATTGAGAGCCGGAAAAACATTTTTGCCCATGGTGAGAACGTTATTTTCGCCACACAGAAAAATAAACAATATATATATATGAGAATAATATTGTCTATTATAAGCACTTTCGAAAGCAAAAGTGGAAGGTCATAGCTCTAGCAAATCTGAGGTAATCTGAATATCAGGAAATTGTCCAGTATTTTATTTTTTATTCTGATTTGTCTAAATAACCTAAAAGATTATGTTCAATTATGTAAGAGGTTGAGTTTATAATTTTATTCTTCCAAATGACAATAAGATGATATTATTATAAATGTTTTAATTATTATTGAATGATAAACACAAATAATAAAAAGTTTTTGATCAGCTGTTTTAGCACACTTGAAATTTGGCCAATCTGAATGTCAACGGAATTTTAGGTTAGAAGTTCTATCCTACGCTGAAAATCGAATTATTTGAATAGTTTATAATATATATCTTATCTGTATTTTATTCATCCAAATAAAATGATAGTATATTATTGCAGAATACTTTATTGAATTCTAGAAGCATAAAATGATTCCGTTTATCCACCATGTTCCGTGATAAATGCAGTAGCCTACTAGGAGGTTTGAGGTTAGATTCTATTATACTCTGAAAATTGAATTTGAATAGTTTATAATATCTCATTTGTATTTCATTCATCCAAATAAAATGATAGTATCTATTGCAAATACTTTATTCAATTCTAGAAGCATAAAATGATTCCGTTTCATAAACTATTTTGTAAACACGTTCACAACAAATCAGAATCAGCTGATTTCAAGGTTATTTTACAGCCCTAGGGCCGTAAAAATTTTACCGGCCTGGTCAGAAAACAATCACTTTCGGCCTCCATATGACGCACGTAAACCAGCTCATTACATCCAAGTGGGGCGAAAAATATTTTTCGCCACACTTGGATGTAATGAGCTGGTTTACGTGCGTCATATGGTGGCCGAAAGTGATTGTTTTCCGACCAGGCCGGTAAAACTTTACGGCCCTAGGGCTGTAAAATGACCTTGAATAACAGCTGATTCTGATTTGATATGAACGGGTTTACAAAATAGTTTTTGAAACAGAATCAGTTTATGCTTCTAGAATTGAATAAAGTATTTTGCAATAAGATACTATCATTTCATTTGGATGAATGAAATACAAATAAGATATTATAAACTACTCAAATTCAATTTTCAGAGTATAATAGAATCTAACCTCAAACCTCATAGTACTGCGTTTATCACAAAACCTGGTGGATAGTTTTGGAACTACTTGGGCAATATCCATGGTGCTGAACGTTTTAACAAATAGTTTATGAAACAGAATCAGTTTATGCTTCTAGAATTGAATAAAGTATTCTGCAGTAATATACTATCATTTATTTGGATGAATGAAATAGAGGTAAGATATCTCTTCTTCTATATAATAAGAGAGAGTGGGGTTGTGTTTGTTCGCATCAAAACATGTCAACTTGTGATTGCATACCGGAAAAACGGGAATGATTTAGATCTCCAAATTTTGAACATAGATTCTAAAAATATCAATCTCGTGCACCTGGAAGCCCAAATTTCTATTTTCCTTCTAGATTTTTCAGAATATTAATGTTCAAATTCATCTATGCTACCGTAGGCTAATTGAAGTCCCATAGCCCAAAGTGTGTATTTTTATCAGCAGGTTATAAGACTAACGTTTACCAACGTCTAAGTAGCGCAGCGGTAAGAAGCTTGCTTACGGAGCGATGGTACCTCGGTTCAAATCCCCGATGCTTCCCATTTTTTGGTTCTTAATTTTTTTCCTCGAAACGTATTATTATCATTATTTTTTGAAGGAATTTGTTTTCATTACTATTGAATTGGATTTTATCAATAATTATTTTCAATGTAAAATTTTGCCACCAGTACAAATGAATTGGACATAGTCTTCATGCTGTAGGCCTATAATTTATTGAATTTTATAAGAAAAACATGAATAGATCACAATAAAATGAGTAATAATTTTATTCTTCAGTTATAATGTAGGCTACTATCAGACACGAATTCCCAGTGAAACGAGTATTTTAGGTATTTTTTTGGAATTGGGAAAACAAGAGGCTGCCTGATTCAAATTGAGGAGGATCCTAATAGAACTAAAATTTATTGATGTATTGGAAAAATCAATATGATTCTGTGAGGTTTCCAAGTATTATGTATTCTTCAGTTTTCTATACTTTAATAACTAGATACTAATAACTATACTAATAGCTAGAGCTATGACCTTCCACTTTTGTTTTCGGAACTGCTTAATAAACAATTATTCTCATATATATTGTTTATTTCTCTGTGTGGTGAAAAATAGCGTTCGCACCACGGGCAAAAATGTTTTTCCGGCTCTCAATCTTTTCTAGTCCTCGGCCTACGGCCTCGGACTTGAAAACCGATTTCGAGCCGGAAAAGTCTCATTTTCGGCCCTAGGTGCGAAATATACTATTCCGATACTTTCAAATTCAAGGGAGTTTTCAAACTTGAATTGTTTTTCTTCTCAATTTGGTATTTCAGCACCTTTCACCATATAATACCTCCCTCGAGTTTACCATACCAGTATTGAAACTATTGAAAAACAGTGTTATTTCGAAAACGACATAAATATGAGTATTAACTGTAGAACGAGGAGATGAAATTTTAATCACAGACTTTATTGATTGGACTAACTGAATTTTAAAACTTTGCTTTTTTAAGATTTGTGATTCGATAAGGTCTTTTAGCCAACTTTGATGTGGTGTTATGAATGATTCCCAAATCAGTTTAAAATTAGTATGTGGGTGAAAGGTTCGATAATAATCGAAGAAAATTTGTTTTTTCAATGTTTTCTATGTTTCATGAAAGTTTTACAGTTGCGTAATATACTCATCAGATTATTTATTGAAACAAGTATGACAATAATTACTGAACTTCAACGAAAAGAATAACCAATAAAAGAGAAAAATAATTGGGAATTCAACTAAAAGAGCGTCTACACACTTTCAGTGATGAAAATGTTTTATAGATTACTTTTTATAATTTTTTCAGGAGTGTAAACAAACGTGGCTTCATTTCAGATGACGTGTTATCATGATGCTTTTTTCTGATGTAAACGTTGCACAGCATTATAATTATAGATTTCATGGATTATCAATTTATATCTAGAGAGATTGCTCACTACCTACTAGTAATTTGCACGATAATTATCCAGTCACACTTCCTTATGACATGTAAATTATTCAAATAACAATGAAATAACTGATAAAATTGGTTCACGAAAGCCAAAGTGATATGAATTTTCTATTAGTCTTTTGGTAAAACTTTATATGAGGTTGATAGAAATATATGTATTATATTTTGAATTGAAGTATTTATTTAAATCGGTATCGTTCGCTACTAAATTGATAATTGATAGTTAATTGATTATCAACATTAAGTTATATATCTGTTAAAGGCATGTATAAAATGTAGTATAGTTTTCTCTGCAGTAATAAAATACAGTAATAGCTTTCTCAGCTCATAGGATTCAACACGAATTTGGTATACGTAGTAATTTTCTATACACGTTTGTTCCCAGTGAAACTTCAAGAATGTTGAAAATATCTTTAGTATAACTAATAAAAAACTTTATCAAGCAGACCAAATTTTTTTTAAGAACAGTAATGTCTTGTACTTGACCATAACGAGTTGAAAGCGATGTTAACATTAATGATATGAAGTTGATTGATCTGTATTTTCTGTATACAAAATGGAGACTGAAGAATAATTCTCATTTTGTTAAAATCTTGATCAAAGCTGTTGTACATTATTACAACATATTTTGTGAAATTATTTGGTTCAATATAACGATTTATAGTAAATATTATGAATATTATTCATCCTTATTTTCCCATTGAAATACAGTCAAATATTGAGAAAATTGATTGACATCGATCCATTGGTATTAGAGTGATGATTACATCAAGGGGAATATTGTATCGGGAAGAGCTTGAAAAATAAGAGCACAGAATTATTGTTGATGAACTAGAACAGCAACGGATTGAATGGATTTTGCAAATTTCGCACCACTATCTGCTGCTACACTCTGCTGCTTCGTCCAGCCAAACGAGCACAAATCACAACAAAGACCTGATTAAGCTTAGTAAGCTCTCAACACTTCGGCACTATCTCACTTCCTAAAGCTTGACAAGCATTTGCGATTGGAAACATCTACTTGGGGAACTCCTCTCTTACTAACACCACCTCTTCTTCGATATTCATCCTCCATCTCTATCCTTTCCTTTCTCTTAATCCGTGTCACTCTCAGTCTCAATCATCTTGTTTTGTCCCAATAAAATATTCTTCTCTTCAATGAACTCTTCTCCCGTAATTCGAAAGTTGGTACATAAAATTATAATGTTTTAAAATTTTTATAAATTGGTAGGCTTGCTGTATTGTATAAATTCTACATTTACAATGAATACATTAGATATAATGTATTAATGTATGATAATTAATTATAGTATAATTACCTATACCGATGATAATAACGGTATTATTGTTTTCATCTTGACTGTGAGGCAATAACCTCGTAAGTTGAATACCTCACTTATTTCAGAAAACCAGAAACTAATATTCAATCTCATGTAGAATTATTCAAAAGGAATTGCTTATGAAACCCCTCAATAAAAGTTACGTTTCAGGTCAGAAAGGTGATTCTTTTGAACGCGAGATTCGCTGTAATACTTGTCTGACATTTATCCTTTCAAATTCAGGCAGATTCAGTCATATTTCATTCGAAATCAGCTGCAGCTTCTGCATGACATCCAATACGAGTTCTCGGTGATATTTATGACATGAATGAGAAGAATGCTTGATGGCACTTGCGGCTGGCGGCTGCAGCATCGTTCATCTTCACTTGTCAATATGAGCTTGCTGAGGTTAAGCTAGAGCTTCTCGATAATTGAAATCGGGGAAAAATACATGGAGCACAGTTTGCGGAAGAAGGGAAAACTCGTAGAAAGAAGAAGCTGGGAAAACTGTGATGTAGAGATGTAGTGAATAGATGTAGGAAATAGTTAGTGTTTTCACAGTTTTTTTTTTCAAAATAAGAGTTTATAAACGGAACAAGGGAATAATGTAGGAAATAGTTAGTGTTTTCACAGTTTTTTTTTCAAAATAAGAGTTTATAAACGGAACAAGGGTAAATAGAGAGTAGAGAGGAAGAGAGAACATAGATGAGAAAAAAAAGATGAAGAGAGTTTTATAGTGAGAGCTGGAGATACTCATGAGCTTGAATGAAAAGAGTGGAAATCAGAAAACCGGAGAGAGATTTTGCGTGAGTACAGGAGAAGGAAATGAAAGATAGTTTCTGAGTATGGATGAGAGTCATTAACTGAGGAAAAGAGATGCACTGATTGAAATTGCCGAAAGAAGAAGATGAAAGATGATACAGAAGAATCAAGTGATGAGTTTATTAGTGTTGTCACAATTTTTTAATTCCTTGTTCTTTCTCAATGCATCATTTATCAATAAATTAATATAAATGATTAGCAATTGAATAAATAATGTTGATGGTTCATCAGTGACTAAATAATAATTATTTAATGAGTAATGTTGATCAATATGTAACAATTAGTAGCTTCTTAATAATTAATAATAACATTTGAAAATTTATCAATGTTAAATTCAATAGTCTCTAAAAATTGATCAACTGAGTTTCAGATGAATGTATTTCTGTTAGTGGCTGTACAGAGAGTATCGGAATGCTTTTGCCTTTGACTGTACCATCTTGGCAGTGTGCTGTTTTGGATTGTGGAGCCTTCTTCTTCTTCTTCTCTTCTTCTTCTTCTTCTCTTCTTCTTCTTCTTCTTCTTCTTCTTCTTCTTCTTCTTCTTCTTCTTCTTCTTCTTCTTCTTCTTCTTCTTCTTCTTCTTCTCTTCTTCTTCTCTCTTCTTCTTCTTCGTCTTCTTCTTCTTCTTCTTCTTCTTCTTCTTCTTCTTCTTCTTCTTCTTCTCTTCTTCTTCTTCTTCTTCTTCTTCTTCTTCTCTTCTCAATTCATGTTACTTGTCGCCACACCGCTGTCCAATCTTATAGCCACACTGTCAGCATTCCTCATGTATATAAAACTATTGACCTCGATTCAATCAATACTGACAGATCGAAGAGAATCTCGCTGTCCAATCTGATAGAGGGGTTCACTTCATACTGTCAGCATTCCCCATGTCTAACACCAACGATACCCATTCAACCAATACTGACAGTTTGCAGTGACTCTCTCCGTAGCACTCTCATTCAACAAACACTTTGCATACACAAGAACTGCTCCTACTATACTTTAATACTATCTAGCATCATATTGCATGTTTGATAAATTCAATGAACGCGCAACTTTTTTGCTCAGCGTCACTCAGCCAATTTGGCACAAGTGGGTTGAGGGGTTGAGGAGTTGAGGGGTTGAGGGGTTGAGGGGTAGAGGGACTGAGGCCTACCAGCTGGCAGTCACATTCACTCTCACCACACACCAGTACACAACAACTCAATTTTACAACATGAACACATATTATAAGTGACGAAGAATGCAATGATACAAACGGTATTTTTTCTCCTTGATAGTACTGATAATTCTCTCTTTTTTGCATCCTTCCTCCTGCACTGGAGAAGAACATTATAAAATAAGGTAGCTGATATTTTTTTCATCGTAGTTGACAGTTCTCTGGTCTCTAGTGGTGCTAGGATTTTTTCAATGAAATTCAATCAGTGATTCACGGTACACGACAAGTTTCCTTCCAATAATTAAACTAATACCTGATTACTAATATTCTTATATTTTTAAGAAACGAATGAAGGGGTTAATACAGTTTTTCAGGGAGTACATAGAAACAAATCTACTTCTATGAATATCATCCAGGAATTGAGAAGATTGAAGAATGAAGGTGGAATTCTAGCAACTAGTACTCTTGGTAGCCCAGTTTGTTGTTCATGAGTACAACCACAAATCCGATGTTTAGTTAGTCTATGGTACAACTGAAAAAGGTTTCAAGATTTACGATTTTACCTCAAGGGTCAGAATCCTCTAACAATATTGTAAAAAATTCTCGTTAAACATCATCATCATAATCTTCACTTCAAGGTTAATCAACCTGTTCCGGTACCCATCTCTTTCATTGCCTTCCTACATCTCTTTTTCCATTCGGTTTATAGTTGGACTGTTCAAGTGGCATTCTTCCAGGTGGCATTCTATTCAATGACTGCACCAGTGCGTCTATTTTGTGAAATTCTTTCAAGCAGAGGGGCAACCGATGAAACCTGTATTATATCAGTATTTCTGATTTCATCAATTTTAGTGCAGTCAAATACACTCCTTACAAAACCCCATTTCTGCAGCTAGAACTCGACAGTCCATTTTTCGAGTGTGAATCCGATTCTCACTTCCATAAAGGAGAGTCGGAACTGCAATAGTATTGTAGAACTTCATTCTCGTTTCTTGTCTGGTTTTATTTTTGAGGTTTCTAAGGATTGTGCCACGTATTTTCTGAAACTTTTATTTTTCATAGTACACATCAATATCTGTACTATATGTTACGTCATTACAAAGATAGTTAAAATTTTTAACCTGTTCAATTCTATTTTTGTTCTGGTTGGATATTTTCCTTTGAATGTCATTGATTTGTTTTTATTAACTGATTTTTTCAAATTGTAATTTTTAGCAACTCTGTCCAACATGAAAACAGATTTTCGTAAGGAATATTCATTTCTCTGAATAAAGAGAACAGCTATGAAATAAATAAATATAAATATAATATTTGTTATTATACTTTTATCTTACCTGTTCTTCCATCAAAATTATTATACTGTATAATATAATAGCTGTGATTTATATCATGAATTTTGATCTTGATTACTGATTTAGAATAATGTTTTACGATCCATAGCAATGTACCTAGAATACATTGTATTAACTGACAGTTAATACATTGACTGCTGAATTGTGCAGTACTTGCAATACATTGTATTCTAGGTACGTTGATCCATAGTGTTAATGGACAGAAACACTCTATAATAACTCTTGAAATTGAAGTGTATTAATAAAACCAACTGATCAACTACTGAAGTTCAATTTATTTCATGAACACAAAACAGAAATAATCAAAAACCTATTGGGAATTCATAGAGTGTCTCTGCAATATTGTAAGTTCAATATTAATGATATTTTATTGTGCACCACATGTACTTCATTTAACATTCATTGTATCTTCTTCCATGGGATTTATTACATACCTCGACCCATCTGCTTGTGCATAAAATATGTTCGTATCATATTTATTATCCAGCTATAGTTTGCATGGGAGTCGAGGACAATTTTCCAGAGAAAAGAGGAAAATGAGCATGTCTGTTTCCTCTTCAAAAGTCACTCATTGCACACCCCACACCCAGATGCACTGAGTTACTCGCACCTCACGTGGTACAAAACAACCCCTCCCTTACCCCTCCACATTGGCTCTAGAGACCCCCCTCCTCCCACAACCCTCCCACAGTACACTGGAGACTGGAGAGTACCCTCCAGAACACTCGAATCTCTTTCCAGCATGCAAACGCCGCAGGGCGTCTACTACACTAAAGAAATGATACAGCCCACAGTTTGTAATCATGAAAGATTGCACAGAACATCCAACTACTCTGTACATGAATAGAGACATAATAATTACGTGTCTTGAGATAGAAACGAATAGACTAGAAGCTGTATGATAACCACATGCAGAGATGGATACTTCACTCACAGATACCACTCACAGTTACTACTGTGCTTTGATATTATTTTTTCTAGGCGGCAACGTATTCCGATGACATTCTATAATCATAAATAATGTCATCCTGCGAATCATACAAATGAGGTAGAGTATCAACGATAAGCTTCTTCATTTAAGAAAATTGTTATTTGTGATGGAAATTTTTTTTGAAATTAGTCTACTATCAAAAGCTGCATTGAATTGAATAATTTATAAAGGGCAACGTTAGGACTCTAGTCCTCTCTGTCAAACAACCCTTGAAGCATTCGTATATAGGGTGAAAAGTTTCCAGCTTTCCTCAACATGAGCAACTTTATCTTAGTTTAATTCATAACAATGAAATTTCCATTCAATTGAACATTTAAAGATTCTATTTGGTCACATAACTCTAATGAAATCCCACAAATTGTTATTTCTTCCTAAGCACACATACTCGGAAATCTGATTCGTTAATAAACTGGCTAAAACTTATTTAATATTTGATAACCTGGATTTATTGATTAACTCAAAATCAAATTACATTACAGTCGAAACATGTCGTGAGAAATAAAATAAAGTTAAAAAAGTACTTTCATTTTTTAAATTTTTACATGAATACTAGTAGCCCGCACCTAAATAAGGTAGTAAGTAAAGTAAAATTAAGGTAGTAAGAAAGTAAATATTGTATTGATATGTGTTACATTATAACTTTTCATCCCTGAGGACATCTAGTTCATACTAAAAATGTTTCCTTATATTTATACACAAAGCCTTGATAACAGAACGGCAAGTTCTCCACTGATTGATCAAGCACACAAGCAGTGTCAGTGTGAGTAACTTTCATGTATCGAACGGCGCAAAATAAGGGCTTTACAAGAGAAAGTTTCAATAAAGAGGACCTAGTTGACTTTGATCAACATTCACATAGCTGCTCCTTGGCTTCATAATCATTAATTGAATGTTGAAGAGCGTATAATGTTGGCAAAAACTTTGTGCCCTATTGGTCTTGCTACCTTTGAAATTTGAACTGTAGACTACATAAAATGATTCACTCCTCTTGACTGAACACTACTTGATGGAAGAAGCTTCAAGTCTGACCTTTAAAAAACTTTTCTTGACAAGAAAGGATTTTGTGTAGTTATTTTAGCAAAATTTTCCCACCTGAGCACGAAAACTCGTGGATTCGATGAAGTATGATCTTTTTGAAGATTGGGAATCCTTCCACTAAAACTGATATGTATATAGCTACTATTCAATATTATTACGAATGAAGTTTAATATTATTTCTACGGAAATTTATTTGCTCTTTCGGAATGATTTCATAATTACTTTTCATATAGAAGCCAGTTAAGTACTGTATTTGTATGTTGAGTTATTAAGCAGAGTCGCACCATCTCAATTGTAACTTAATTATTATTGAATAGGTATGCCTCTTCGCAGTCGATTACGAGGACAGGACCTGCAACTATCTACAGCAGATAATCAAGCTTCGCTCTACCCCTCTGTTTCAAGACACCATTCTCCAGGACTGGAGAATCAGTCAGTTACTATAATAAATATAATTATTATCCATCGATCTTATTAAAGGCAAATCCTGTAATTATTTTATAATTACTACTTTTATTTTAACATTTTAATATTTTAATTTAATTTTCAGTTCCATTTTGAGTTTCAAATTTAATCAAATAGTTTATGTGGTTCTCCAAAATATAATTTGTTTTGATAATTCTTTTTAATTATAGTTGCTCTCTCATGAGTTATAGAGTTAGATCAATTTAACCTCTCGCAAGCCAAGTGATACCCCCATTATAAATTATTATCATAATGGATTAGTTGACTTTACAACTTATTACTTGTTCCATAAATCTCAACAATTAGCTATTCATTTTCACAACCAGCTCAATACCATACATAAGATAGCCCCATCCCAAATATCCAATTATACTATTACACCATTTCAAGATAAATAGATGGATTTATGTAGAAAAAATGGTTAGGATTAATTATTATCTGTAAAATAATTAATTATTACGTTCAAAATTAATAACTTACCTTCCTTATCTGCTAATTCATTTCACAGTGTACCAGTAACACAACCGTTGTGAAATCATGAATCCGAAACGTTGGAATATTTCACCTTATTTCTTCAATTTTTTCTTACTTTTTTCCATTCTACATTCATCATAGGCCTATTGGCTGATTTAAATTTGTCCACAGCCTTTCCGAAGAGCTACAATTTCAATTTCCTCATTCTATTTTGATCAAATTTTTTCCAACTTACGGGTCCGTGATGAGATGGTGAGAGAGTAACATTGAATACTGTTCAAGCCTCGCCACGTCATGGAATAAAAAAGGAATCTCATTCAAAATTCATATGTTTCAACTCTACACGTTATTAAGTACTATAGGAGAACGTGATATGATTTCCACATATTTCAAAAGTCATTCAAAAAAATGATCAGAAATATTTCATAATAATTTGTACTGAGGGCATTATTTTGGCTGGAGCTGTGTGAAACCAATATTAAATTTCCTTCCATCACAATTTATTCATAATCTATTTTCCTTCCATTCTTACAAGGATTACTAGAGTAATCATTTATATAGATTTACCATAAACTCCTTCGAATTATTTGATAAATATATCTCTACAAAACTTCTTCAAAGTATGGTCTACTTATCTACTAGATTAGAAATTAGTCCAAACCTCCAAATAATTTTTTTCCATTATTGTATAAAATTCTCCCAAAAACGTGTCACATTCATGTTAGACAGGCTAGAGATGGTCTTATTTTGTCTATAATGAAAGAATTATTACTTCATATGACTCTAAATTTTCAATAAACATCGGTGTAACGTATGAATGACAAGGCCAGGAAGGTGTCAATATAGTGTGCGGAAGCACTGGAGACTGGACAGATGACCCCAGCTACATGAGATGGATCAGGTGGTATTTAAAATCGCCTATATTGGAAGATGGATGGTTTTCCATTTGGCAGCAAGGCGGCTTGATCCCCTGACACCAGCTGTGGTGAGGTGGTGGATTTGGGTTCGATTCCCCCCTCAGCTGGCAAAAGCAGGTGGAATGGAAGCGGCAGTTAAACAGTTATAGGTGATTAAGGTGGCACAATGCATGGTGGCTTTAATGCACCCGCAGCAGAAGGAGAGAGGCGAGAAGCAGGAGGGAGATTGATGGTGAGGTGAGGAAGAAGAATGTAGGGAGGAAGAGGATGTGGAAGGACGGAGAAAGGAGAAGCTTATTGATCGGCGACCTTTGGGTGGCGGCTGACTGTTGTAGTGGAGTAGGAGGAGGAGGAATAGGAGGAGGAGGAGTTGTAGGAGGAGGAGGAGGAGCATGAGAATGAGAAGAGGAGGAATGGAGTGTAGAGCCTTGAAATTTTGGATGCCACTACTAATACGGCGGGCGATCGGTTGGTTGTTGAGCCGCACGCAATTGTCAGATGGAAATTCTAGTGCAATGCAGATGTGGGCATTTGGTGCCTTTTTCTTCTGTTGAAAAATGTGATGCTGCTATAAGTGAGAACAGTAGTTTGTTTTGAACGCATAGTGATTTGCCAGACAACTATTTTGTTAGGAATACAGTACTCTATATTATACAGTATACTTACACTTATTTATATTGAATACTGATAAATCAAAATATGTGGTATGAGGTAGAAAATAAAAGAATCTAACAGAGTTCTTGTTTTTGAATTTTCTTTTTTGTTCTGAATTATTTTCTCTAATGATAACTGCAATAACAATGACGCTGAAATAGCTGGGATCCTGAAACAGCTTCCTATCACTATTATTTCATCAAAACAATGATGTATCAGAAAAACGCAGTTATCAGTACTTAATTCACTGCAACTATAAGAACGACATACATTTGTATATGTTGCTGACAAGATAGATTGATGTGAATCCTCTAGTAGAGTGTAGATATGGTTTAAAAAAGAGAAAGTAGAATGGGGGAAATATGAATAAACCTTTCAAAGCAGATTCAAGCAGAGGAAAAACTGACTGAAGTAGGTATCCAGCATTACCAGCAGAAGTGAATCTTCTCACAGTAAGTGTCTAGTTCTCAAAACTTTTCAGCAGGGCTATAAACATTTTTAGGCCAGTTCCTAAACGTACAACAATCAATTAGTTACGGAAGCCTGTAACTGTGAATAGATTTTTCATTAGGGAAGAGTTCTTTCCCCTGTTAGCGAAAGACTGACACATCCTCTCTCTCTAGCATTCTCACTCCTCTCACTCACACAAACACACATGCCTTCTTCAGAGATTTTGTACTTCTTCTAGCCAAACCTATTTTTTATAGGAACGGCTAATGGATTCTGAATTTGCCCGGCTTTCCCGCCGAGCCTTAATGTAGAACACTTCATTAGCCCTTGAACACAACATTATTCATAAATAATGCTACCAACATAGATTGATTTGAATCTTCTAGTGAGGAATGTTCAAAAAAGAGAGAGAGGAAAAATAGTAATAAATAATAGGTCACGACAGATTCAAGACAGATTCGAGTGAGGAAAATCTCTGAAATACATATCATTACAAAATTAGTCTTGAACAGTTTATCAAGTACTCCAATTTCAAGAACACAACGGTTCCGCAGCAAAAGAAAAAAAATAGAAGGTCTTTCATGGCAAGGCTTGGAAGCGTGACTTTGTTAATAGCACTTTTTATTTTGTTTGTTAGTATTTATTTCGGAATGAAATTGAGTGCAAAACGCTGGTTGGTGCAATTGATGACTTGTTATCATTATTATCAAAGACTTAGTTGCAGCTGTTGTTGGCTGCAGTCCACCTTCTCTGCTGCGTTTTCATATGCAACACGATTCACGATGCTTATCTTCTACATCTCGTTGCATCTGCGATGCTGTGGCAGCAGTAAAATTCGAGGCAGTGGGCTATTGGGCTAAACAGTGAAAGCTTTATGTGATCAAAAATAGCGATAGGATTTGTTATTTGATTGCTAACATTCACTTAACATTAGCCAGAAGGTTTCTAGAATAATATTTTTGCTAAAGATTTTATTTTTTCAGTAAACAGCTTCTATTTCTCCTATGCCAATTCCAATTCAAATTATTTCTCTTTCTTCTCCTTCCTATTTCAACCCACACTACACAGTTTTCAAGTTGTACTTCAACGTTTGCTTATTTGAATAATTAAAAAAACTACAAACCATATCACAAAAGGCTGTGAACTTGAAATATCATTGAGTTCCAAGAATGGCAAGTGGAGAGTAATATTCCTTCATATTTGATTATAAATTTGAATAGAATAAAATCAAACATAACAAATATTCAATCGAAATCAAAAAAACAATATGTCAAAAAACGATTGACACATTTTTGAACTCATATGCTTCATGCTCTTCTGGAAGCCCCACTCTGACAAGCAAATAATAATAATTGATTCCATATTCACTTATGGATTTTTTATCAGGTACTAATATTCACGACTAGAGTACCAAGAAGTAGGCGGTTGTTTCTCTATTCTCAATACTGTTGAAATTTATGAGTGTTGGATGGATGCTGTAGAGTTATTAAAAAAAGGACACATTTGTATGAAGACATAAGCAACTGAGTGATTTTCAAGAAGTTTCAATTTTCAATTTCAATTTATTTATTTCAATTTCCACAACATTACATTTTACCAAGTACATACATATATAATAACCTCTCTAGCTATTTAGCCATTTGAGAGGTATACAGTTGGAAAATTTACAGACAATAATTCTTTTATAACTCTTTGATAATTACAATGAACACAAAGTCAACAACAGAAGTTCGAAAACAGTTCAGTACAGATTGATAATATTTTCAACTCTATGAATAATATTTTCAGGTGAGAGAATAAAAGGACAAAATAAACTGAATTTATCCTTCTAGCTGGTATTCTCAAGAAACAAAATCTATTTGGAATCAATTGAATTGATCACTCACTAAGTATTCTGCTTCATACCAATGTCTTCTAAAATTCCTAACTTATCACAATTCTTCCAATTCTATTCATTATAATATATTATAGATTCTATTTTATTAATTCTATCATGAACATACATTCTCAGAAACACCAGCCGACCAACATACTGTAATTATGTTCATAAAAATTACAAAATTTAAAAAACAAATTTCACGATTAGAAGTTATAATATAAGAAAGATTTTATTCAATACATAAAAGGTTGATCATTTTTCCAGGGCAAGTCTTCCACACTAACTTGTTGCTCATCAATAGATAGATCCAACATGTTGTTCATCAATAGATAGATCCAACATGTTGATCATCAATAGATAGATCAAATGGTGCTTATATAAAAACACTTCAGCTATGTAATCAGTTTGTACAATATTGCTGTCTCATGTCTCCATTTTTCAATTTAATTTCGTTGATATGTCACAGAGGATTACATCGAGTCCTCCTCGTGTATGCTGCGAAAAAGCAAGCAGAGCTTTCAGAAGCGGCCGTTCCGAGAACAATGTAAAGGTCGACACTATCGAGAACACAGCAAGCTATCTTCTGACATTTCTATTAAGAGACCTGTTGAAAGCAGAAAATTGAAACCAACGAGAACAGAACTGAGCAGCAGTCGACGAGAGAGCAAAGTTTGTCCAATGATTGTGTGGTTTTCGTGGTTGTGGCTGAGGGGTGGCGAAGAAGATAGAAGAGGGGACTGGAAACAACAATTTGGTTTGTTATCACTCTTATCAACTCGCAGTCTTTGCTCAGCTCTTTGAAGCTCTCCTCTCCTTTTATTTTTGGCTCTCGATTCCATTTCATCTGAAACAATCATTTTCAGCAATTATTATTCACATCGCCAAGGCTGGCTGGTCTCTGTTAACTGGAGTCCCCTCAGCCCTCAGCAAGGTCATCAACCTCAATGGTTTCAATAGCATCTGCGTTTGTATTCGGAAATAGACGACTAATTTTGTGGCGCTATCGATTTGTTGGTTTCAGAACACTGTGTGACTCAGTGACTGTGGTTGTAGTCAAGGTTGACACCAATCTTCAATACTTTACTATCGTAGTAATCATTTTATGTTTGATTGGAGTATATGTTTTTAAGAAGCTTCAAGAAAAGATGATGAAATTATTGAGAGAGTTTCAAATGATTAGCGAATCTTATTGCTCAATAAATAAGACGTATCTAATGCTATATTTTCATTGTTTGATATTTGATAGTTTTATATTCATGTTTAGTATGAGTCGTATGAGTGAATGTTCCAAATCCTGGAATATTAAGATTAGATTATGAAAATTTGATGTGGACACCTAATTTTCTATAGGATTCCTGATAATAAATAAGGCGTAAGATTATTCAGCACACTTTTTCCAATATATTTGTTGTTGATTTCAGACTATTACGTTATTCTTATGTAGTCAATCAACTCATTTTATTTCATTCATTCCCTTACATTCCATCAATCCTCTCCTATTTTAAAATTATCTTCCATTACACATCAGGATGCTCCAACTGCTAAAATACGTTCAATTGAGAATGTATGTCATGAAGTCCACCCTGATCTCCAACAAATATAGACAGTAATATGAATGATAAGCTGGACACTAGTGAATATTTTGAATCCAGTATTTTGCAGAAGATTCCAAATAATTATATTGATTTTATAGACCTACCGGTACATTATGAAACTTCAAAATTTTGCCAATTTTCATTCAACAGCCTCAAATTTTGTGCTCAATAACCCATACTGACTCAATTCATGCATTCAATTATCCGATTCAATATCAGTGATACTAGTAGCTGATTTTATATGTAAAAAGCGTACATGTAGGTACTAATTTAAACGCAAAAACTTGGTTTTTTATTATTCATCGTATTGAAATTTGCTCTCTAGTAGGAGCGCGCCCACTCAACCCACATGAAAGTGATGACCCCTTTTTGGCATACTGCCATAATATGGTTCACCGCTTATCCCCCTCCTGCTCACTCATCACACCTCCAAAACTCATGCAAATTAAATAGGGTACCAAAACAGAATAATTACTATGTTATCTAGTTTCTATCATTCCTCATAATCGTGTATAAAATTTGGTGAAATAAACTCAATTCAATCCAAAAGAAAAATTTATTTGAATACTCGTAGGATTTGCATTGCATAATTTTGTATTGTTCCTTAGAAGTAATTATTATCTCCAATATCGGGGCACCGAGCTTTGCTCGTTATTTATTTATTGACTTTTGATAAAATAAAACGAACACAATTCTTCAAAATGATTGAGGAAGGACTAACAAGCACAGCCCAAAACTGTTTCTTCACCGAATTTTGATTTATACACTATAAATAGTCCAGAAAGTAGGCTATGTTGCATATACTTGAATTCAGGTTCAATTTTCTGTTCAAACATTTGAAAACAAAAAAAATATAATTTAGATTATTTACAAACCAAATTGAATAACAAAATAACACTCACTAATCACTTAAAATTGTCAAATAATGATCAACTTTGAAAATTATGATATATAGCCTACTCTAGTTTAGGAGGATTATCATGTCATGTCAACAAATCAGATTATGTTGATCAAGTCGATTAAATTTGTCTAGCTGGATAAAATTTCTCGCTGATTGATTATGATTACACAGCTGGAAATAATTCTGTCTCTCTCCCACTCAGGATGAAAATTATCCTCTTCATGTCCTTCAGCGAGTTTTCCCAGGGATGAGACCTAGTGCAATCGAATTTTTATATCATAAACCTACTACGTTTCAAATTTCGTCAAAATCGTTAGAGCCGTTTTCGAGATCCGTTGAACATAAATAATCATATAAATATCCAGATAATCTGATATAAAAAGAACCAGATATAAAAATAGCCAGATATATACAGAGATTGCTCGCTTGATATAATATAATAGGATAGAAATGACTAGATAGCTCAAGTAGGGTTCTGACCATTAAACGTCTTTGTGTGAACAGTCCGATGGAGTGAAAGATGATCGATTCTCTCAGGTTGATCAACATCCAATTATCATTTTTCTGTCGATCCTTTTCCAAGAATTGGCATCTATGTGATCAAGACACGAAATCATGGTGGGGTAGGCAAGTCACAACTAAACCAGTAACAAAAACATTTTTATTGATTCAGTGTAAGTACTCGCTTGAAGGTCAGTGGTTTTTCGTATTTTTTATATACATTAAATCTAGTCTAAAAAGACTAATGAGCAATTTTTTTCTAATATAATAAAGGGTTGAATTGATAAGATAGTTAGTAGTTCTCACCACGACTACTACTTCTAGCAACTAACTTGAAATTGACAAATATTAAAATAAAAATGCAACTAATGCGAACACAATAGCTGCTGCTGTCAAATTTCTCACACTATTTCGCACTGGGTGACTTCCACTTGTATACATATTACGGAGTCCGAATTTGCAGTCAGCAAAGTGTGTTTTTTATGTGATAGCCTAAGCATAAGAGAATACATTTTCAAAGGTCATCAATGTCTCTGGTAGGAAAAACCTGGAAGATTTAAATAAGGAAATAATAGAAATTATAAAATGACTAGGCAGAAAGGAAGAGTGATAATGAGTAGAGGCGAATGAACGAATGATGTGTGTAAAGAGGAACGGCGTGATAAAGAGAAATGTAATCAATGAGAGTAACTAGAGCGATTTGCCAGCTTTGAAGCTTTTACAGTCGAAACAATTGTTGATGACAGTAGTGTGAAAAGGTTGATTGAAGAGCATCAAATCGGTTGAAGGATCAATTCATTTGAAGGATCAAATTAAAGAAGTGGTACGATATGAGCTACGCTACACCACTGCAAACTCTCAAATTAAACAAAAAAATCTCGCTGTTTTCAACTGACACTGAAATCATTTGAATTTTGTTAAATAGATTTCGTTGTATGGATATTTCATCTGCCAAATGCTTCATAGCATTGTAAATATTTCACTACGTTCATGACAGTAGTGCAACTGGAAATTTATTTGGGTAGAAGAGTGCCGTTGGGTATGGAACGGTATGATACCCTTAAAAAGGTTGGTATGCTACCTACACTAAGCCTTTATTAAACACTAAATACTGTATTGAACTGCTTAATTCAATTTCTTTAATGAAATTCTCAAATTTATTGATGAATGAAATGAGAATTTGAGAATTGAAGAAATATACAATAGAATGGAATGACATTTTTATTTGTTGAAGTGGTAACAAATTTTGCAACGAAGTAATGTTCACACTACCACTTAACCATGTATTTTATAATAGAATATCATTAGAATCTAATACAATATTTTGTTTATGAATACCATAGTACTAGGTTCTATCAGTCAACTTTTCTATATTTTTCTTTTCCTTACAACTTTCCTATTTTTAATTAATAAGACTCTTCGTGAAAACATTACGAAGCTTAAATTCTTTCAACATGATATCAAACCATCTTTTTTTATCTATATTTTTGCAGTATACCAACATTATATTTTCTACACTTTCTTCATGAAGGCTTATTGTGTTATTGACAATATTACAAAATATGTAGAAATGCAGAGATTCTTATCAACTTGTCATTTTCAAATACATCAATCTTGATAATCATGAATACTTTAACTTTTATAGCATCCGGATTGGAATGCATCGAATTCGCTCTCTTATACGTGTCACACCAATTCCCAAGTTATAAAAATTAGAGTTGGCCTATAACTGTCTAACACCTGACATTCTAATTTTGCAGCGCAATTCTTCATACTTTTCCACTAATGGTACACAAAATTCACGTTGAATAATCAAATTTTGACGATGGAAATTAATTTTCATCAAGACGAAAAGCCGGAAACCTTGTTAGCGAGTATTGCAGCGGAGTGAATGAGATGAGACAACAAATTTCACAAGGCCAGGAAAAGCGAATAAAGCCAAAACTAAGGTCGCTACCATAATAAAGTGGCGTTGGGTGGAGGGGTACGGTACTGGTCAAATAGCACAGTCCACGTTGCGACCTTACACGCTCCCAGCTCTCAGCAGCTCAATATTTGATCAACGAAAGTCATTAACACTCTCACAGGTATGTCACAGTCTCACAGCGTGAATTTAAACACGACATTTTCAACTAGAAGTTCGAGATAATGGCTGAAATTTGTTCTGAACAGTTCAAATGAAATTTGTGATTGCTTAGAGACCTATTCACTCACATTACAAACTGTTCTCTTCAAGCCTCATACGGCGTAGTAGTTTTGATTTACAAAGTAATCCAAGTTTTTTGAACCAAATCAACCTATGTAAATATTGTTTTGTTTTTTTTAAATTGACCGAGAAGAAACTTTAGAGTTGCTAGTACTCCTCTTATTCCTATCCCAAAACTATGATAATATTTTACTGTATGTGGTACAATTTATTGTAAGAATTGCAGATAAAGTTGAAACAACAAACCTAATCACCAATCAAAGGAGGCGAAGAGAACAGTACGAGTAGGTTGCGGTGAAGATCGATGTCACTGAACAGCTGTGCAATGATAAAAACATTTGGAGACACTGGTATAGATATAGAAGGTTGATAGCTAGCTGAAATCTACATTTCGACCTGACCGTTGTGTTTGTACCCTAGAAAATGATTACGCTGATCTCATCGACTTCTTCCTACTTTCATGGCCAAATGTCTTAAGCTAATCCGTTGTTTCAACTTCCAACATTCAAGTCGCATCTTTTCCAGGGTGTACACACCTGTTCCGGTTTCAAAGGATATAATTATTTATCTTACCATCTTTTAAGAGGTCTGACAATATCCCTTCTACCATAGGGCTTTTGGAATTCTAGTATCTGGCATTCGTTCAACATGGTTTTTCCAGTGCAATCAGTTTATTTCAAGCTGTGCAGCTGATGATATTTTTAATGTCATCATTGCGGAATCTGAACAACTTTGTGCAACCTCTCACAATTCAAAGAAAACGCATCTCTGCTGCTTGAACTCTGCTTAATGTTTTCTTCTTGCTCACCCAAGTTTCTGCTCCATACAATGATGCTGGTACCATCATTACTTTATAAAATTTCAAACTTCAAGTCTTTATGAATTGTGAGTGTGAACACGCCAATCCAGTACAAATTGATATTCAATGAGCAGTCTGAATGTTCAATGTTTTGAGAAGCCTTCATACTAGGAGATCAAACAGTTCCGAAGCTGCAGTTGGAAAACGTTACATCAATCACCCATTTACCAATCATCATGTACTATTAATCTAGCTCCAAATGATAGCAATAAAGTTAGCCTTTGTAATTTGTTCAAAATGATTATATATAACTACTGTGTGATCAATTTTGTTCGAATAAATTCCAAAATCTATCCTAAAATCTATGTTTTTTCAAGTTCTCAGATTTGTATCTTGCTGCTTCAACTGCTGATCACTCAAACCAACAACCTACAATGGTAGAGCAGAGAACACCAGGCGTTTCCATATTCAATATTTTCTAGGTTCTACCTTTTTATTGTGGATGACCCACATAAGCTCTTTGCTTGTGCGTTGGTGATGGAATCAGTGCTTGGGTGATTGGTGAGATAATTAAACCTTCAAGCCCACCGGCGGGATTCGAACCCAAGAGCAGTCTGAAGCTTGTAGCGCTCGACCTACCTGGCCGGCGAATTTTATTTGTCAAATGTTTTAGTTATTCAACTTTATTATTCTATTTCATTCGTATTCATTATAAATTTACATCTTGTACAGTATGTAATTATGTAGGGTTGTTTTTGTAATACTATACATACCCATCTACTAATTTGCTCTACAAATTTATTCGACCTACTTCTCTGAATAGACCAACATGAAAACATAAATACAACACAATACATTTGAAAAAAATATCAAGTGAACTTGTGTAATTTACGTAAGAGTATAGGTAGCTAATCAAATTAGTGTTCTGGATCCATTTAAATTCAATTCACAAAATTCTACAATATTATGAAATCAAGTTTTATCTCGAGCATTCCGAGAGTGACCCATATAAATGTTGCGACAAGGTAAATAGAGATAGCCCTTATCAAAGCGAAAGGCCGCTGATAAGTTTAACAACAGTAGAGTGTCTGAATGTAAAGCACAAGAATGCTATAAGTCTTTTCTGGCTTAAATACTTAACAAGTTTCATTCACTCTCTGAGTTGAAGTACAAAGATGGGGAAACTTGAATTGTACTTCAGAATTGAGTGACCTCCGTTACCTCCGTTGTGTTGGTATTATGGTCTGGTGGAAAGCCAGTATACACTGAATTATCTGCACGCTATTTCTTTATTACTTTACTTCTTTTTCTCCTTCATTTTCTTCCGCTTTACTTCTGTTTCTTCTCAAATTTCTTAGACTCCTCTTCTTTCTTTTCTTCTTCTTCTTCCCCACTCCTTCTCCTCCACCACACCCACATAATAATCCATTTATTCCTCCTACTCCTTTTTCTTGTTACTCTTCTATCATCCTGTTTGATTTATTTTCCCTCTTTCCTTCCCAGTTCCTGTTTCCTCGTTATTGTTTTGAACATAATTTCACAGATTTTTCTTCATCGTTCTTTTTTCTCCATTACCTTCACCATTCTGACCTCTTGATATAACTTTCAATATAATCCCCGTTTCTCATTTTTCAATTTTCGTTTATGATTTCTTACTCTCACTTTTTCTTACTTTTCGGCTCCTTCTTTGTCACTTTTATTTCCTTCTACCTCTTTTCAATCCTTTTCCTCTTCTTCTTCTTCTCCTCTGTACTTCCCTTTGATTTATCAACTATTTATTTTTTATTCATCATTATTTTTTATCATTAGATTATTTCTCTTTCTCTTAGTTCTTTCTCCAGTAAATCAGTAAATTCATCTCCTTCTCCTCCTTGTCTATCCTTCCTTACTGCTCATACTCTCTACTCTTTTTATAATATAATATGTAGGCCTATTTTTATTATTTAATCCCTCCCACTTGCCTTTTTCTTTCTCACTATCATTTCCTCACTCTTTATAAAATCTCTCTCTTATTCTCTCTCTCTCTCTCTCTCTCTCTCTCTCTCTCTCTCTCTCTCTTAATAAAGACAATTAATTAATCAATCTCTCTACTCTCTTTCTCAGTTTTTCTGTCATCTAAATTTCCCTCACTATCTCTAACGGTTTCTCTCGCTCTGTCTCTCATATTCTCTCTCCTCTCAAATTTTCTTCTCTCTCTCTCACTCTCTCACTCTCTCTCTCATTTATATCTTTCACACACATTCTCTCTCCTTCTCTCACTTTCTTTTCTCTGTCTCCTCCTCTCTCGCTTTCCGCTCAGCATTATCGGTAACAAGTCCCCCCCTCCACCTTAGATACTTTTGCCTCTTATTGAAATGTTTTTCTTCAGTGAAAGCTCTCATTCAGCCGATTCAAATCAAAACCTGAGCCGAATCATAAAAAATGCAGACTATTTCTGTCCTGCAGGGAAGATACTATTGATTCGTAGCAAATGAATAGAAAGGAGGGTTCCGTGTTTAAAGCCTGCTACACTCTGATTTATTCCCTCAAGCCCCGAGCTAAATAAATGTTGTACGCTACGCCTTGATTACTGCTGTATGAGTGGCAGACAGAGCCATAGCTCTCTAATTTTCATCGCCAAATTCATCCCCGTTTATAAATAACACCTAATACTTCAATCGATAATCCTCCTTATTATTAGAATAATATCATTGTGTACTAAGATTACTTGAATTTCGATTTATTAATTATAATTGAAAATACTCTCATTGAAATCCAGTATACCTTACTATATAGAAGGAAATGAATGAAGATCCATCTATTCATAAATCAAATACATAGACAAAGTCCCTATAACCTGAATCATAGACAAGCAATATTTCCTTTTTCCATTTATTCTCAAAAAATACGTGAATATGAGCTTATTTGAATTGATAAGTTTGCTTCACTTAATTATTCAATTGATCAATAAAAAAATAACTACATCATATTATAAAGGTTCATAATATTTTCGAAATTTTAGAGTGAGAAAGTGTTGATTTATTTACTAGAATCATTTCATGTAAACTGATATTTATTTTTCACATTATTCACATTATCATTTTCCAATCTCCCCAGATATTATCAAGTACTTGGATTTCAAATTCGGAAGCAAGTAAACAGGTGCTTGACGCAGTAAATTTTCCACTCGTTTAATGAATAAATCACTTTCAAAATAAAATCTGCCACAGCAGCAAAGCCGGCAACCAACTAATATTACCGAGTTGATTGAATTTCACTTTCTTCCCTGGAAACTGGTGAAAAATGTGAAGACGACTTTTGCACTGAGTCAGAAGTGAATATTCCGAAGTTAGCAGGCATCAAAACTTATTAATTTATCGTGCCTGAAATTAGCGGATAAAGTTATTTCGCCCTCTGATCTTTCAGCCGGCGATTCAATGTCAAAAGAGCAGACTCCTCTGCTATTTAATTAGTCATTCCATTAAAGTTGAACCTACTCCTTTGCACCGAGTTGGATACTTTGCTCGTACTTTTTGTCACATGATTGCTGATTGGTTTCCGAGAAAATGATTGTAATGAATTTCAGCCGAGAAACAAACCAAGTTAGTTCTTTATTTCAGAAAATATGAATGCCTATATCGGACTGCGGTCGAACAGATTTAGCTACAAAATCATACCCAAATTATTTAGGACCCCTGAATGAATAATGCGATATCGTAATAGACATTTGCTTTTCCAAATTAGTTTCAATCTATGCAAACCATGTTCCTGTCAGTACGTAAAATGAATATTTTATTCACTTCTTGCTATAGATCTACCTCTACACATTCTATCATGACACTATCATAATTTATTAATGAACAAAATTTATATAATATATTATATAATATATTTAAAAATAGAATATTTTTTGCTGAGGTTGACACCCAAATGAGCTTAAATGACAGTAATAAGATGGATGACAGTTGGATGGACCAACAGCTATAGTTCTTAACCACCGGTTTTGCTAAGTAAATGTTTCACATTGATTGATTGATTTGCTGCCATTATTTAAAACCTGGGAGGGCGAAGTTAGGGCGCAGCCGCCCCTAACCATGAACATTAAGTGAGAAATGGCAGTGATTTGGTTAAAAAGTAAAATTATCCATTTTACAGCATGAAAACTATAACTTGACCCAACAAAACTGATCTTAAAACAAAGGAAATATTGTTATGTATAGTCCTAAGTTACAAAGCTACCGATACACACCTTCCACGCAAATAGCATTCCGCTCCATTACAAAGATAATTTTCGTTCACCACATACGAGAATAATTGATGAACAATCGAAAGGTCCCAGTACACTATTGTTGTTTACTTAGGTACCGTTCAATAAATGATTGTATTGTAGGGTGAATAATAGCACCCTATTCTTATATCAAAATAGAAACTGCAAAAAATTCAAAGTTATAAAAGGCCCTTGGTTTTAGTAATGTTCTATACGTGGAATATTATTCAATGTGCAATATTATTTATACGAATGTGAAGTGAAGAGAATTCAGGGTGTTGAGAAGAAAATCAATTTTTCGAGGACTTGCCTTGTTAAGTGGCCTGTGTTTGACAGAACTGTGTGAGTGGTCTCTATCTCAATCAAAACTGCCAGCTCAACGAGGGACATCTGAAAATTTCATGGGAGTTCATTTTACATAATACTTTTAAACGCCTCCTATTTTCAAATAATAGAAGATTGAAAAAATATTTATTTTGTTGACACCCAACAATTTGTAGTCAAATGATTAAGTGATCAAAAATGATTGAAAATAATAACAATCCAAATGAATATTTTTCTTACTAGATAATATTGCATTGAAATTTATTGTTGTTGATAACCAGAGCAACAAAGATTATCCCTGAAAGAATGAACTGGTTTCTCTTTAAATCATAATTTTATTACAGTTTAAGATTTGCCATATTATTTAGCTTTTCAATAATGATTTTTATTCATAGTGATGGCATGGATGAAGTAGGCAACAGCAAACTACCTCATATGAATAAGATACCTACTAATATTTAAATTATTGTGATCCATTCCATACTAAAAGACTTCCAATAAGTAGGTATGGTTCTAGAATTTATTATGCATCGTCATGTTCAATGATCAAAAATAGAAGCCAAATAGAAGATTAGTCTTTAAATCGAATACAAGTTCGGATAAAATATAATGCCTCATTACTTATTAATCCCTTCTTTTATTCATGTAAAACTTCCCTTCTCATGTAAAAACTCAATAGGCCTACAGAGTTTGTCTATTAAACTATCAGAAGATCAGATCATACAGTTTTGATACAAAGCTGTCACCATTTATCCAAGAACATTAATAACGTCTTTGTATGTAAATTTTTGTCTCTCACACGTCACAGCATAAACGACTCGTCGTTTCGTTATAAACGATTTGTCGTATAGTCTATGTTTTGAGTAACGTAATATTAATCACTTACTTCATATTTTTACTATACTTGCCCTATTACCAGAGGTAAGGAAAGTATTGCTTTCCGAAAAAAATTAAGGTACCCCAATTTCTAAATTTCTATACGTTTCAAGGTCCCCTGAGTCCAAAAAAGTGGTTTTGGGGTATTGGTCTGTATGTATGTGTGTGTGTATGAGTGTATGTGCGTCTGTGTACATGATATATCATCTCCCAATTAACGGAATGACTTGAAATTTGAAATTTGAGGTCCAATAAAATATGAGGATCCGACACGAACAATTTAGATCAAATGCATGATGGCGGCTGAAATGGAGAAAATGTTGTCAAAAACAGGGTTTTTCGCGATTTACTCGAAAACGGCTCCAACGATTTTGATTAAATTCATAACTTAAAATAATAGTCATTGATAAGCTCTATCAACTGCCACAAGTCCCATATCTGTACTATGCAAAGTTTGATTTTAGATTCCCAATTATCAGGCTTCAGATATGATTTGAACAAGAAAATTTGAGTGGAAAAGATTGAGCATGAAAATCTCTACAATTAATGTTGAGTAATATTTTTACCTAAAATTGAAAATAAGCTCGAAATTCGAGAAAATTTGATTATCCAATTGCGAACTGTTGGCAACTGTTGATTCTATTAAATGATTCACTATGAAGAGATAGCAGACCTCGTTTGTCTCCAGAGTTATTGTCCTGTCACCAGCTGGCTCAGATCTTTGTTTATAAGTAGACTTGAGATGCGCATGAACACTAGCGACAGGTGATCAATTTTCATAACGGCAAGGTAAGTTGTGTGAATGCGCCACACCAGATTTTTGTTATTGCATCTGTCTTCTTCGTTTGCCCATTGCTATTATGAAAATAGAAGAAATATATTTGAAAAATACTTTATGGTAGCCTCAATACATCCACTAAGGAAGGATTTTCAGAAATTTGCCCCCCTGAGGGAGCTGGTGTCCCCCAAAAAGTTTTTACTTTCTAACCGCTCATTGCACAGAAAAGTCATGACAAATATTTTTGTTAAGCTACGAAAAAAATTAGATCTATGCAGAAAATTTCCGATCGGGATCACAAGGGGGTTCAGAAGAGGGTTTTTTTCGAAAATGTTGATGTAAAATCACACTGCAGCTCAAACTAATTGGCCTACAGACTTGAAACTTTGCACAAATATTCTTCAAACATGCTAGACACGCACTAAGAACGGATTTTGAGATAATTTGCCTCTAAGGGTTTCAAAGGATGAAAAAGAATCCTATTAAGTAAGCTTATGAGCATGGTAAGGTGAACGCCACATGGAACTGAGATAATTGACACATGATATTCTAACATATGTTGTAATCATTGGAAAGCTTAAAATAATCTTATCAATCAGCTGATCGAATTAATTTTTCATTGATCGAAAGCGCGAGCTTGCCACGTGTGTGTTCCATTGTTGTATGCTTGGCCAGTTCGGTTTGCGCGTTCTATCAGCTGTATATGGAGTCTCATACATTCCGATTAGAACAGAGCACAGTGATTTTCTTTGGTTAGGAGTTTGTTGATAATTCTTTTTTCAAATTCAAATTTTATTGCCATCAAAAATCACATTGAAAACTTTCTTAATAGACAACAAGATTACAAAAAAAAGGTCAAACATACCTATATTTATTTGTATCACGGCCAGAAAAAGACAAACTTGAGTACCAGACGTGAGTTCATTCAATATAACTTATATTTATAGTTTTTGATAATATTTTGTGAATAAAAGTACGAGTTGATGAGAGATGTGAGAATTCAGATCGAAGAATTCGATTGCACTAGGTCTCATCCCTGGGAAAAATCGCTGAAGGACATACAAAGAATAATTACTATTCATCCTTGAAAATGAGCTGATCATAATTATTTCGTCGTCTGTTGGTGATGGAAGTGAGTGAGCGAGTTCATGTGTGTGGGACTGTGTCAAAATTATGACTCAGCTGTAGAACTTTTGTAATCATTCAATCAGGTACTTAGTGCCGGTTGCAAAAAAGCCGGGTTATTTTCAATCCTGATTAATTCCAGTAGATCCATCTTTTTGAAATGATCTTCTCTAATTTGATTCACGTGATATTAATCAGGATTAAAATTTAACCGGCTTTTGTGCAACCGGACTTAGTGAGGGAAATTTTTGCATTCCTCTGGGAGTTAATATCAATTTACTGTGATTAGATAGAACATTTCTGTATAAACTATGAATGTTATTATAATTTCTTCTTTCGTAATAATTTTTTTATGCTTTCGTTCTCCAGAACGAAGCTCGGTCCCCGATATTAGTTGTTAATTATTGTCAATAGATGGTCCAGGAAATATGCGATGTACGATGAATCACACAGAATTCCATATTCTTTCCATCTTCCATTTTAGGATGAATATAAGCTAAGCTAAATTCAAAAAAATTGTGAATATTCTGTCATTCTTCAGTAATTAATAAATGCAATATGAACAATTCTCTTTCATGAGGTGAATAATTTCTTTCCCCTTCCCCAACATTTTACAGTTTCTCAATGATAGGGGAGTGATAATTATTTGTACAGGTCTTCTAAGGAACCATTATCTACAGCTGGTACCAATCAACTACACTTCAACTCCAAACTACTGTTTTAATACCAGTACACAATTTATAACAAGGTGACGTGTATATTACAGCTGGTAACTTGAGATGCTAAATCATATTATCACAATATGATCTTGAATCATGATCATCTTTCCGTTCTTCGGTAGCCCATTTTGAAAACATAGATCTGTAAAATGGATTAATAAATAATTAGGCCTATTATTAGCCCCCCTATTAAAATTTCTGTTCAGAAACCATCCCCAATATTCACACAACATATTCCCAAAGTTTCAGGCCGTTATGTCAAGTAGTTTTCAAGTCTGTAGGGAACAAACAAACACACAAACAGACATTCATTTTTATATATATAGATTTACATTCGGCTCAAAGCCTCTCCAAATGGAGGTAGAATATGATAAGGTTGACAACTTTCAGTTCTGTTGTTTTAACATTTTTTTCAAATCACTTTCAAAAAGTTCATGTAGTACCTACTATTGTGTTTGAGACACTTTCTGGCGCTATATGATAGTTTCACCACTATTCTGTTCCACAGTCCTATCTCTTGCAGTCGTTAACTAGGTATATCCTATTATATTAAGCGTACAAATTCTGTATTTTTATATTTATATTTATATCTGGTTATTTATGTTCAACGGATTTCGAAAATGGCTCTAACGATTTTCACGAAATTTGGAACATAGTAGGTTTATGATATAGAAATTCGATTGCACTAGATCTCATCCTTGGGAAAACTCGCTGAACGACATTAAAAGGATAATTCATCCTTGGCTGAAACAGCTGTGGATAGTAAAAAGTGAGTGAGCGAGTGATTATGTGAAAAATCGAAATATCGCATTCCCGAAATTCATAAGATGACATATAGTCAGCTGTGAAATATAAACACGATCATTTTAGAGAATTATGTTCTGTTTATCAATAATAATAAAAATAACGAGCGAAGCTCGGTGCCCCGATATTCTATAATAAAGTAAAGAGCTGGCTTATTCACGTACGGAATAGGAAAATTATGTTTAATGCATCATCACTCTGAACTACTGGACTAATTAACTTGAAATTTTGCATATAGATTCTTAATTAACCAAGGATGGTTAAAGGCCTATTTTCAATTCTTAAAAATTTCATTACGTCAAGTTTTAAAATAGATCCTTGCGGAGCACGGGTTCCTGCTAGTAATTTTATAATAATGAAAAACTAATGAACTTAGCCTACTATTGAGTTATCCCAAATTGTTGAATTGCCTGTTATTCATTCGTATTTTCTCTTTTAAAAATCTCACAACAAAAAATTATTATAACCTATGTTGCATGTGCAAAGGGCATCTATAACAGAAGTTATAAATTCAGTCTCACAATCCACATCATTATTTCAAAACGAAAAGTCTCATTTTTTTGTTCATTGTAAAACATTTTCAACAGGAATAATGAAAACTGAGATAGTTGGTCGTATTATGAGATGATAACATGCATGTTATCCATATTTTTGACTCTGCATAGCACGTTACCTGCAATTTCTATTAATTTTCATTCTTAGTACTAAAATAAAAATTATAATAACTGTTTTTTACTTTCCTTGCCCTATTACCATAGGTAAGGAAAGTATTGCTTTCCGAAAAAAATTAAGGTACCCCAATTTCTATACGTTTCAAGGTACCCTGAGTCCGAAAAAGTGGTTTTTGGGTATTGGTCTGTATGTGTGTGTATGAGTGTATGTGCGTCTGTGTACACGATATCTCATCTCCCAATTAACGGAATGACTTGAAATTTGGAACTTAAGGTCCTTACAATATAAGGATCCGACACGAACAATTTCGATCATATGCAATTCAAGATGGCGGCTAAAATGGCGAAAATGTTGTCAAAAACAGGGTTTTTCGCGATTTTCTCGAAAACGGCTCCAACGATTTTGATTAAATTCATACCTGGAATAGTCATTGATAAGCTCTATCAATTGCCAAAAGTCCCATATCTGTAAAAATTTCAGGCGCTCCGCCCCATCTATGCAAAGTTGGATTTCAGATTCCCAATTATCAGGCTTCAGATACAATTTAAACAAAAAAATTAGAGTGGAGAAGATTGAGCATAAAAATCTCTACAATTAATGTTGAGTAACATTTTCACCTAAAACTGAAATTAAGCTCGAAATTCGAGAAAATGTGATTATCCAATTGCAAACTGTTGGCAACTTTTGATTCTATTAAATCATTCACTATGAAGAGATATCAGACCTCGTATGTCTCCAGCGTTATTGTCCTGTTACTAGCTGGCTTAGATCTTTATTTTATAAGTAGACTTGTGATGCGCGTGAACACTAGCGTCAGGTGATCAATTCTAATAACGGCAAGGAAAGTTGTGTGAGTGCGCCACACCAGATTTTTCTAGTTACCTTGGCATAAATTAAATTCATATCATCCAAAACTTCAAAATGTAATAATCAAACAGCCAGTAATTTAGGCTTCTGATGATTCAATTTGTGATTAATAAAATACCAAATTTCGAAACAAATGTATTTCTGCTGTTTGGTATCAGTTTTATTCATGAAAATTCGATAAACATTGATTTTCACCATAAAAATGCAAGTATGTGTAATTCTTTTTTTTCAATAGAAAGAAAAATATCATTGATCCTTTAATAATTATAGAATTAACTATATAGTACCATTAATTTGTATATTAGTATTAAATAAAGATTATTTCTGTAATCTCTGATAGTAACCTTTTCAAATTTTCATTGGTAAATCATTGATTCACCTATCACCTCGTTTTCTTTTGATTATGATGATTATTGGTCTTTTCGTATTTTAATTGCAGATGATGATGCCCACATGAGCTTTATTGCTTTTGCGTGGGTGATGCGAAGTGCGAGGCTGATTTGATGAGGTGATGAAACGTCCGGGATCTATCTACCTACCGGCGGGACTCGAACCCGCGACCAGGTAGCACTACAGCAGACTGAAGGGTGAAACGCCTTAGGCTCAACTCAAACTTACTCGATTCAGGTGTAAAAGAGACTCGACTCTAGTCGAGAGCATGATGTGTTTTCAAATGGTGACCATTTGGAAACACATTCTCTCGACTAGAGTCTAGTTTCTTCTCGACCTGAGTCGCGTAAGGTGTGAGTTGAGCCTTAGTTTTACCTGAATTGTAAAATTAAAATATTTCAATCATAGCTTCAACTTAATTGGTTTATTATTTTCTCATTCTTTGTTGATTACTTTGGGTTTTGTTCCAATCAATGTTTTTCATAATTTAGATTTTCGAATATTCTTTTCAACAACTCATAAATAGAAGAATCATGAATGAATCATGACACATGCAGATTTGATTTCTTGACAGCAGCCTGTACTAATTTATTGATTTATTTTTTTCTCATTTTTCATCCCAATCTACATTACCGAATAAAAGATTATCTAAGCTATTACCTATTAGAATATTCAGTAATAAAAATAAACTCAACTTCAAAACGTAAACTAGCATATCAACAGAAAAAATCTGAATTGCCAAACAACAATTTTCATCCTCCTAGTTTGTAGCACGTAGGCTACCCATCGCTATGAAATACATGGGCATACAAAGCAACAACATTTCCTAAACGCTAAATGACATTGCTGCTACTCCGAAATCAACAAGTGAAATATTAAATTTGACATAATCTTCAGACAGTTTGAATTGAATAATTTTCAGACAGTTTAAATCGAATGGTGAACCGCAAAGTCGAGCCACAGAATACAAGATATTATAGAAGTTTTCTCTGGTCGAGCGTAGAGCAGTGTTATCAACCGCGAAGGTTACACAGTGAGCTTGACTGCTACCTCTGATAAACTAGCCAGAAACTCAGCCTAGCCGTCAAATTGCACTATAACAATGCTTGTGAACCAACCGACCGACCTATTATAGACGAAAGTCTGTCCATTCCCTTTCTCAGCTGACTTCTCTGTCTAGTTATTTTTTGCAACCTTGAGTTTTAGCCGTGCCGTGCACTCTTGTGTTGAGTAATAATTTGGTCAAGTATTTTTAAACTTCAATATCCTCTCCACACACTTCCATCTTCTTACTCTTCGCCTTCCACCGCGGTTATTATCAATTGCTTTTCAAGCAGAAATATTTTGTTTGTTGTGGTGTTCAAGTGGAGTGGGGATTGGATTGGATTAGTTGCATGAGTTGTGCGATTACTATCAAAATCTAACTCATTCATACAGTTGCAGATGGAGTTCTAATTCACTATTTTAATGGAGGAGAATTTTAATTTCAATTTTGAAAAGAAATCATTGCAAACGAGGTTATTCGTTGAATAAAAGATGAATAGAATTATTGACTTTTGTGACAGTATAAGTTGTGATAAAGTGATGCTTATTCATGATGGAAGCGAAAAGATATTGTCGAAATTTATTTTGTGAAAAACACAAACATTTTTCTACATTTGAAGATGACAGAATATGTGTCGAAACATATTTGTGTTTTTCTTAATATGAATTTCGTTATAATTTGACAATATCTTTGTGTTTCCATCATAAGAATTATTCATTTAAGATTGAACCAACTCAAAACTAGACACAATTTATAAATAAATATAAAATATTTTTGATGGGTGCCTGATTGATAAGAAGAAAGATTATGAGATTATAATTACTAGTAGGTACCTACCTACCCTATCCGAGTGTAGTAAGGTAACCTTACATCTTCGTGAATTTATTAACAAAATAAAGACGTATTTTTACCGAATTAGTAGAAAAATAATACATCAATATTGAAAATCCAGCATTTAAAAAAAAATTCGAAGCTTCGTTATACAGTATTTTCTACTAATTTTCTATCATTGCAGAAATAGACTAAGTTACATAGAGCATCTGCAACAACCTTGAAATTAATAGGAATCCAGAAACCTCATTATAGGATTAAATTAAGCTCAGTATTCAATTAAACCCAGTATGACTTAAATACTGGGTTTAATTGAATAATGAGGTTAATTAAATAATTACAACATATAGGAACTCTTTTTTTACTGAGTTTATGTGGGTTTCATCCTCAACACATACAGAGTGATCCAAACGTCACGAAACCCAATTTTTAAAGTAGTGTTAGTGTGACAGGTGGGTTTGTGAAATATTATTTGAATATGACTTTTTGTTTGATTGTTAGTGCAGTGTTTATAATTATAAGCTTCATCCATATGGGATACCTACACTTCTTATACCCAATTTATCTCATTATAATGGAAATATATCCACCTACCAGTGCACTGGTATAAAGCCCGGGGTTTTCACCAAAACGGAAACTAGAGGCAGTTGGGTCTAGTCAAATGATTTAGAATTGGTTTTGTAATATGTTATTTAATTGAATTAGAATCAACTGTCGCTCAACCCAAGTTTTCGTTTTGGTGAAATCGGGCATACATTTGAAAACTCTGGTAGATCACTCGTCCAGGTGACAATCAGCTTTGCACCAATTGAATATTCCGTTTGACCCTCAAACATAAGAGTAGACCTATATTTATGCTTTCTGTGCAAGAAAAACGTGTCTACAATGTCTACATCGTTTTGAGATACTTGAGCCCATCTCAGTTTAAACGGAGGAAGATCAGCTGCTAGTTTAAACCCGGAATGGAACACATTACAATGAATTTAACTAGACCTTCATATAATCCTAGATTATGGTTACTTTACATAAGACACTGTGTTACTGTGAATCGAAATCGTATGTAAATTGTCAAGAATATTATTTTATTTCTTGAATTCCGGTAGGCTACTCCACAGACAAAATAAGTAATATACTTCCTCAATGGCTACTCTATCAGATGCTGCAGTGCCCGACAAATATCGGCTACTGTATAATATATTAATGTCGTCATTTGTCTCATAGTTGATTGAATTCAAGGGTTTTGGATACCCTGAAAGATTGTAGTATGTAGATACATTTGGATTTTCTCTTAGTATAAAGTAAGAGTAGGCTGGCATAACGTTTTAACTGAGAATCGTATGATTGAATCCATATCTACAATCATTTGTGGTGTGTGGTCATTTTCAGCACTAACAATAATCTTGTGAATTGTACGGTATATAAAAATTATATTATGATAAATTATATACTGCGACCTATTGCAAGAGAAAGTACAAACTAATAATATTAGTAGGCTTAGTTATCGGGATATTAAAATAGGAAATTACTGAAATATTAGCTTCTATTTTATCATGAAACAAGGCCCTGGTACACTATTTAAAGAAGAATAAATTACGTTTCAATTTTTCAAAAGTATAATCACTTGGGTAGCGCGACTTTTGAATCACTCTATGAAATGATCCAATGAGCTTTGGTACGCTAAATGTATCTACAGTAACTATATGGTTGTATAATATACAGGGTGATTCTTAATTATGGTAAAATAATTTAATACGTGATAGTAGAGGTAAAAATAAGAAAAAAAATCTTATACACATATACCCATAAACGCTTCATTAGCGAGCTATACAGAGTGAAAGATTTCGCCCGGAATTCAGTTCCTCTGGTGAAATACACCGATGCTGAATTGTTTGGGGACTAGTTTTTAAAAAACGTATGGTGGATTCATATGGAAAAATATATGAAAAACTGAATAAAACTAGTCTGGGAGCTGTAGTGTGAGTATTTTTGAGACAAAAGTTGAAATATCCAAGAAATCTAAGTAGAAAAACACAGACTTCTACGTTTGATGCCCAATAACTTTCTTTAATGACCTGTAAACAAATATTTTTTTGAAATAAAAATTGTAGATAATTTAATTCTGAAAAGAATTATGTAAGCTGTGTAAACTAAATTCAAATAAAAGTTTAATAAAATGTATTCTAATGTAGTACATTACATCACAAAATTTTGCTGTTTTATGAGGAGAGAACTAATAACTCATAGGTTGTAGCTGATAGCAAATAAAATATTCGGTTTTTTATGAAAAGTTTGATTCTTATATGAAAGTAACATATTATCGAAATGACATTAAACTTTTACCAAAAGACTGAAGATGATGATCAAAGTGACCTCCGTTGTTCAGACGTCTTCTCATCGATTGTCGGACCCGTTCAAATATTCCAGGAGTCTGCTTTATCATTCCTATTCCGTTCAAAATCATTAATCGGAGTTCTTCAATTGTATCAATCGGAGTATTGTATACTAAGGTTTTCAAGTGTACCCAAAGATAAAAATCCAAAGGATTCAAGTGTGGTTACCTAGCTGGCCATGGTACTGGCACACCTCGGCCTATCCATTGATTTGGACTGAAGTGTGCTGGAGATCCATCATGCATAAACCAAATGTATTGGCGCAACTGAAGAGGTACATCTTCAAGTAAGATAAATAGCTCCTCTCTCAAAAAGTTTGAGTAGATTATGCCATTAAGCCTGGGAGAAAGCTCGAACAGAAGTAGATGATCTCCTATGATTCCTGCCCAAATGTTTACTGAAAACTGATGTTGTGGACGATTAGGATTGATGGCATGAGGATTTTCATCTGCCCAAATATGTTGGTTGTGGACGTTAACGATAGCTGTTCTTGTAAAGTGTGCCTCGTCGATAAATAAAACGGTTGTTTAAAAGTTTGGGTTAACAAGTTTTTCTAAAAGCCATCGACAAATACCAGGACGGGGAATACAGTCTCGTGGCAATAGAGTATGAACTTTCTGGAGGTGGTATGGATGTAATTGTTGCTCTTTTAGGATCCTCAAGATAATAGATTGATTGACATTAAACTGCACTAACAATTCTCTCGTGCTCTTCTCTGGATCTTCATAAATTTCATTAAGGCCAGTTTCACACGGCAGAGACCTCGCTCCTGGAATATCATATTACGGAAGATCATATTTCATATTTTGCAGCTCTCCTGTACTTTCACATGGGGATCTTACGAATAAGCCAACAGATCTAACAACTACGCCGAAAGTATGACTCATCACTTTTTCTCAAAGTCTAACTTCCTTAAAAATATAGATAGAAGATTTCTGATTTCGGATTTGGATTCAGCGACCCAAAATTCTTTAAAGCGTAAGTCCCATTTTCAAAAATACCCAAAAACAAGGGAGTTATAGCTGTTTTTAATATAGCTTTCCATTATCATATGATTATATAGTACGTACTAAGATAATAATACTCCTGCCTCACAAAGGGACAGGCAAAGGTTTTAAGAAGTTTTTGAACACCTGAGAAGTTTATACATAAACATTTTTAATTTTTAAAAGTTCTAGTTTTCAAAAAAATATTGAACTATGAAAAGATGAATCCAAATATGAAATCATAAATCATCTCCACTCATCACCCAATAAAATAGGAGGAAAAGGAATGTTGTACAGTAAAATTCACTGAATTTCAATTGTCATTCAACAATCCAATTTATCAGGTTCAAATCGTTGAATATCACTTTAAATTCCCAGCAATTATTGACTATTTTTTTACAATCAGAAAAATCTATTATGAACATACAGTATAAACATTGTGCTGATCTGAATCGATCTATGGTAATAGGAATTGAAAGAATAGAAAATGTCATGGCATTCCAAGTAGTGATGTCTGTGTATTAGAACTGCTGAGTTGATAATGCATACTGAAAAAAATCATGAATAGCTCAGACCAGCCTGGCCTGTGATGAACCTGTATAAACAATTCATAGAATTCTTTGAATTCATAGGAACGGTAGAAAAATCAATTTTACGAAAATCGATGTACATGTAACTGGATTTAGAAGATCAATACGATAATGTTCTCTATCACAATTTAATCATAGAAATGTTTAAGTGAAAACGTTGGGAGCAAACCTTCTGCCATGAGGAGACAAATAAATTTATGAAAAGCTTGATAGCTTGAATAGTGATCTGATATTTGTTACACGTTTTTATTCTAAGACATAATATGTCTTAGACTAATTTTAATGTTTCTTCAATCGGCAGGAAAACTTTGGTTTTTCAAAGTTATCTTACTCCCTTATTTTGGGGTATTTTCAGAAATCAAGATAAATAACCTACCAAATTTCCTACACGAATACAGTGTAAGTTGTATTATAATAGCTACAGTACTTACGTACTGTATAGTACAGTACCTGTTCGTTTTTACCGTATAATTATATGATAATAGAAAGCTTTATTAAAAACAGCCATAACTTCCTTGTTTTTGGATATTTTCGAAAACGGGACTTACGCTTTAAAGGAATTTGGGGTCGCTGAATCCAAATCCGAAATCAGAAATCTTCTATCTATATTTTTAAGGAAGTTAGACTTTGAGAAAAAAGTGATGAGTCAAACTTTGAGCAAACGTCGGCGAAGTTGTTAGATCTTGCCTCTGCTTGCCTCGAGGGGAAAAGACGTGACAAAACGAGGTTCCTGGATAGGAGTCACCATGTGAAAGACACGATTTGACTCAATGTACTTCGACAAAAAAACGTGAACACTGTTCAGTGTTCAAGTTGCACGTCTCCTATCGTGTGAAAGAGGCCTAAGAACTTGTTCCTTTAACTCAACAGTCCAAGTGGATCGGGGTCTGCCTGCATAAATGTGCTCTTTGGACATCAAAGAACCTGTTTCAGACAGACGTTGATGAATAGTGACAAAAAACCTCGAACTTGGACGTACTCGGTTAGGAAAGTTTTCTTGATACAAACGTCTTGCTTCAGTTCTATAAGGCCAGTTTCACACGGCAGAGACCTCGCTCCTGGAATATCATATTACTGAAGATCATATTTCATATTTTGCAGCTCTCCTGTACTTTCACATGGGGATCTTACGAATAAGCCGACAGATCTAACAACTACGCCGCCGTTTGCTCAAAGTTATGACTCATCACTTTTTCTCAAAGTCTAACTTCCTTAAAAATATAGATAGAAGATTTCTGATTTCGGATTTGGATTCAGCGACCCCAAATTCTTTAAAGCGTAAGTCCCATTTTCAAAAATACCCGAAAACAAGGGAGTTATAGCTGTTTTTAATATAGCTTTCCATTATCATATGATTATATAGTACGTACTAAGATAAATAATACTCCTGCCTCACAAAGGGACAGGCAAAGGTTTTAAGAAGTTTTTGAACACCTGAGAAGTTTATACATAAACATTTTTAATTTTTAAAAGTTCTAGTTTTCCAAAAAAATATTGAACTATGAAAAGATGAATCCAAATATGAAATCATAAATCATCTCCACTCATCACCCAATAAAATAGGAGGAAAAGGAATGTTGTACAGTAAAATTCACTGAATTTCAATTGTCATTCAACAATCTAATTTATCAGGTTCAAATCGTTGAATATCACTTTAAATTCCCAGCAATTATTGACTATTTCTTTTTACAATCAGAAAAATCTATTATGAACATACAGAATAAACATTGTGCTGATCTGAATCGATCTATGGTAATAATAGGAATTGAAAGAATAGAAAATGTCATGGCATTCCAAGTAGTGATGTCTGTGTATTAGAACTGCTGAGTTGATAATGGATAGTGAAAAAAAGTCATGAATAGCTCAGACCAGCCTGGCCTATGATGAACCGGTATAAACAATTCATAGAATTCTTAGAATTCATAGGAACGGTAAAAAAATCAATTTTACGAAAATCTATGTACATGTAACTGGATTTAGAAGATCAATACGATAATGTTCTCTATCACAATTTAATCATAGAAATGTTTAAGTGAAAACGTTGGGCGCAAACCTTCTGCCATGAGGAGACAAATAAATTTATGAAAAGCTTGATAGCTTGAATTCTCCAGTGATCTGATATTTGTTACACGTTTTTATTCTAAGACATAATATGTCTTAGACTAATTTTTAATGTTTCTTCAATCGGCAGGAAAACTTTGGTTTTTCAAAGTTATCTTACTCCCTTATTTTGGGGTATTTTCAGAAATCAAGATAAATAACTACCAAATTTCCTACACGAATACAGTGTAAGTTGTATTATAATAGCTACAGTACTTACGTACTGTATAGTACAGTACCTGTTCGTTTTTACCGTATAATTACATGATAATAGAAAGCTTTATTAAAAACAGCCATAACTTCCTTGTTTTCGGATATTTTCGAAAACGGGACTTACGCTTTAAAGAATTTGGGGTCGCTGAATCCAAATCCGAAATCAGAAATCTTCTATCTATATTTTTAAGGAAGTTAGACTTTGAGAAAAAGTGATGAGTCATCCTTTGAGCAAACGTCGGCGCGTAGTGTTAGATCTTGCCTCTGCTTGCCTCGAGGGGAAAAGACGTGACAAAACGAGGTTCCTGGATAGGAGTCACCATGTGAAAGACACGATTTGACTCAATGTACTTCGACAAAAAAACGAGAACACTGTTCAGTGTTCAAGTTGCACGTCTCCTATCGTGTGAAAGAGGCCTTACTGTGTCCCATCCCATACATTAAATGAACGTTAGCTAATTCGGAGTATGAATAATGTCTCAAGTTACCTGCCGTTTTTTAAAAAGTTAACACTCAACACAAAAAAGTAAAGTGAAATGGTTACAAATAACTGGTTAATAGATTAAACAAAACACACAGCGCGGTTACAGTAGGCCTAACTTACAGTTTGTTGTTTTGTTCAACAGTGAGCTAAAATATTTCTGACAATAATAATTTTCAGCTGATAATTTTTTTTTAATATTTTCTTATTTAAAACAAAATAAATCAGCTGTTTTGGAACAGCTGTTATTTAAATCCATGTTTTATTTGCAATCAGCTACAACCTATGTATGAATATTATTAGTTCTCTCCTCATAAAACAGCAAATTTTTGTCTACACAGCTTACATAATTCTTTTCAGAATTAAATTCTCTACAATTTTTATTTCGAAAAATTATTTGTTTACTGGTCATTAAAGAAAGTTATTGGTCATCAAACGTAGAAGTCTGTGTTTTTCTACTTATATTTTTTGCATATTTTAACTTTTTTCTCAAAAACTACTCTCACTACAGCTCCCTGACTAGTTTTATTCAGTTTTTCATATATTTTTCCATATGAATCCACCATACGTTTTTTAAAAACTAGTCCCCAAACAATTCAGCATCGGTGTATTTCACCAGAGGAAATGTTTATAAGATTGTTTTTCTTATTTTTACCTCTATCACGTATTAAATTATTTCACCATAATTAAGAATCACCCTGTATAACTATATTATATAGTTACTGCACATGTATCGAGCACAAACATCTCAGATGAAGAGATTATTGATTTTAATGGACAACAAATTATTCATTTAGTCATTGAAAATATTATATTGTTGCCATTTTTTATTCAAGTGATAATTATAAGTGAAGATGCTCACATACTAGCAATAAACAATAATTTCTGTACGTAATTTCAGTGATAATAAATTATGGTTTATGATTGAGGATGAGATTATTGATAAAGCTTTCATACTTCATTCAATTATTCTGAGTAGCCCCATAATTGTTTTGCAGTAATATAATAAATAAGAGGTCATATCACAATGAGTCATGATGCCATGGATAATCTCAATCAGCATTCCAAACATATTCCATATTATGTGTATATAATGAGATAAACATTACGGGTAATTCAATAGAAATCAGAATATTGATTCCAATGAATGAGAGGTCAATAAGACAAACGAAAATAGCCTACATGAAGAATATAGCAGTAATTAGGTTGAATTGATGAATAGGTACTAATACCTAATCGTAGATTAAAAATAATAACAATTTTGGTGGTAAATATATGACTGTTTTTGATTTTCAGTAATGTAGATCTAATTTCCTCGAAACCATTTTTGGAAGAATTATATTTAAATTCGTTAGTGGTTTTAGTATTTCAGACTTTTTCATGAATTTTCAATTCATGTAACCGTTGGTCGAAGTCATGTTGAACGGTATTAGATTTTACATTTATATTTTATTCTCTTTCTATTTTTTCATTTTCATTTCTAAAAATAATTAATAGATGATTTTGGATTTCAATTAAGACTTAGTGACGGTTGCACAAAAGCCCTTCAAGTTTTAATCGTGATTAATTCTACGAGAACCAATCAGAACCAAACGTCTTATCAAAAAGACCTTCTCTGATTGGTTATCGTGAAAATAATCACGGTTAAAATTCAACCGGCTTTTGTGCAACCGGGCCTTAGCCTAATTACTGAGATGGTTATTGTTCAATTGGATACTACAGTTTATTTTACCCAAAGAATGTGTTAGAGCTTAGATCCACAAAGTTTTTAGGTCTAAAGAACAGAGAAATTTCAACTGTCTGGAAAAAAAATTTGTATCATTTACAGTTTAGTGAGAATCTTGTTTGGGAGAAATGATACAAAAAACATTGAGTCGGAAAAATTATTCTTTTCTCAGTACGGTACAGGAAACACACGGCTGACCATTACACTGGGGTAAGATTATTTTTATACAGCCCGCAGGTAGAAACAATTTTTTTTTTATTGGAAACACAAAAACTGTTCGCGTTTTTGAGACTACTCAATTACTGGTAATATAGCTCTGTCCTCTGTGCGAATTAAATTGATTGTAACTCAACATATACAAATTTGTACTTGAGGGTCATTGTATACCGTATTCGATTTGAGAATGTAAAATAAACCTGAGTAAGTTTTATGGGTAACTGGTTACAGTGTATGTAACGTACCGTAAGCAACAACAACTATGATCTGACTGCATTCTTCTCTGACACCTACACAAGCATTAAAATCTTAGTTCTAAATCTCTTCATAACAGTACTCAATTCATATTATAGTAATATATTTTATTTTTATAGTCCAACTTTCTTTAACCATTTATGACTTGTCAGTAAGTCAATTTAATGAAATACAGTACTGTACATTTATTAAAATGGATTAAAAATCTTCAAGTAACCTTTTTATATAATTATGTTATTGATTCACAACATGGCGTTTAGGATATTTGAAGATTTCTATTTCATTTGAATAATTTTAGTAGCCCAATAAAGGAGAAGTGGATACTGTATAAGATTGACTTTTTGATAATCTGTAAGATTTACGTTATAAATATGTTCATAAAATAATTTTGTAATATGTCTTCAGTCGTGATCATCGAAGGACCACAAGGATACTACAAGACGCACTCGTGAAATAGGCTAAGGAAATAAAAATTATTATTTGCACAAAACTCTAAAACAGCACAGAGAATTTTGCGTTTTGCAAAATTATTATAGGACAGTAGATTGGTATTTGGGTAGTAATTGTAAAGAAAAAACAAGTAAATAGAAACGAACGGTCAAAACAAATTGTATTTTTCAATAATAATATTTATCTATTATTGAATTTGAAAATACTGAAAAACATTTTCCTAAGGAGGCAGTTTGTAAATCTCAACTTTTCGACAGTGGTTTCCATGATAAATAAGATACAATAAACGTTCTATGGCACAGTACATGTATAATAGTGGTAAATTCCATTCTGATTGAAGCCGTACAGAAACTCGACATTTTTCGAGAAATATCCTTTCATTTTACAAACATTGAACAATTCCATTTTACAGTCAATTTCATTTCTTCTATTGTCATTTTTAAGACGATTTCTCAACAAATTAACATATGAAAAGCAAATACTACTGTACTGATCAAGTAAATTGACAGGCATTGTTGTTTTATTGTTCAAGGTATTACAGTATAACAAATTCATACTATAGGATTGAGATGATAAAAGTAATTGATAACTCCCATTGAGAGCAAAACTGATTTTGAATCACTTTTTATTAGAATATATAGCTTAGTTCCTTCATGAAAAATAATTACAGTATTTGGAAATGATGGAATCATATAATTTTCTTTCTTAATAATTATTTTCACCAAAAATGTATCAGAGTATGTATGATACACCAAATGTATCACCAATTATATCAGAGAATTCTCAAAATGAATCCTCTATCATACTTGCATAAAAACAAAAATTAATCTTTACAGTGGGACATCTGAATACTTTTCAAGAGTTACAAATAACTTCAAAATTATTGTTTACCGATGGCAGAAATTTATCCCTAAACAAATTGTAAATTCTGTAACAAGACAGAGTTTCTGCGATACGGTACTTCAGTGATTTTGAGCCATAATTGACTCTCTTTGTAAACTAGTACAAGTGGACAAGTGTATTTACTCAGGATTATAATTATTATCCGATTTTGGTATTGTAACAGATCACCTTACTTATATCTGAAAACAAGACACACTTTGGAACAAATCAGTAGTAAGTTTATTAATAAAATAAATTGAGCATGAGAATGGATAAAAGACAAAATAAACATATTAATCTCACGACAATAACCAGTTTTTCAATAATATTATTTACAGACCTCTCATATTAGTTAATCAGTAATTTTTATGCTAGTGACTACATGCAGTTTTAGAAAATATACTTTTTAATTACAGTAGAGTTCTCAATCTTATATTGGCTTTTCAATCAATAATACCATATCGGAAATGATTCATGTAGACTACTAAAAGGATACATGCTCTTACAAAGTAAAATCCTCGATTAAACTCTAATGGAAGATATTTTAGGATATAATTTAATAAATTAAATATTTAAATAAATTGCATTGCTGACTTGCATAACTATTACTGAAAAAACTGTCAATTCGAGCTTATAAAACAGCATCTTTAATGTTCAACATCATCATAAACTTGTGAAATCATATAATAAAACTCAACAACAATATTCCTTCAATAATTAAAACAACCTAATCGTAATTTACGCAACAAATTATACACAATGTATAGTAAAATAATAATTGAAAACATATAATACACATTATTTTAACAACTTAGACTATAAGTAATTATTAATAAAATTAAACTAATATTTACAACAGCATTAGGTACTGGTACATATACTGGTTCACATCTACACTGTGTCAAACTAGAGAATTCCTAGTTTCATTGTTTTTAGTTTTGAGTTTAATGAGACAGAGATGGCATATGAATTATACCAATCAGTGCAGAAATAGATGATGCAGAAGAAATATGAACAAAATACTTTGCTAAGCATTTAAAAAGTATATTAGAATAAATATATATAGTTATAGTGTTATAATGATAATCAGTCTATTCTCATCCAAAACCTGAAAAGTAGCCAGTTAATTTTTAAATGATTTTAAAACCCTGTCTGACCAATAGAACATAAAACTCTTTTCAAGGACGGATCCTAGTAGAATTTTCACAAAGCTAAAAAGGAAATTTTCGATTTCCAGTTATTTCAGCTTAGTGATATGCAATGAAGCCTATAATGACAATTCGCAATTTACTGTAAAACTGAAAAAGGCAATGAGAATTAATAAATTCGGCATAATAAACCAAATCATTTTTGTTGTGTAATGTGTTTAAACTCTTTTGATATTCATTTCAATGAAGATTTCAATATTCATTTAATTATATTGCGAACATTAATAAATATTCCAATTCGAGGGTTGAAAAGTTATTTTTCAAATTACTTTTCTGCATCATCTTTTCCACAGAATTTAATATAGTTAGAGAACGTATTTCTGATTTAGCAGATTAAAACCTGATGGTTGAAATGCACAGCATTGCATTGCAATTGTACAATGCAAAAGCATATTGACTAGTAAGGCAAAAATAACTAATAGTAGAAAACAATATTTTCGAAGTGAAAATAATGTAAAACATCTTCACTCTATGATAATTCCGGGCACATAAAAATCGATATCCATTTTATACAGTAATTCAGATTTGAAGTTGGAGTTGAAACCAGTAGAAATAGTGAAGTACCAGAAAGTTTCGTCAAATTTCAAAGAGTGTTGAAACTCCAGACATCAAATAATAGCTAATTTATTATCATCCATACCATCAAATAGTTGATTGTACACGTTATTAAACAAATATTTATGACGGATCGTGTTATTGAATTTATTGAATACAATTGTCAATTGACAACAATCCACTTTTAATAATAACCCTTTTCATTGAATTAAAATCCAACGGTGCATGATTTTAGTACAATATAAGTTCAACAGTATTTTTTATTATTGACCACAGACCAAAGTAGGCCTACTGAGATACGTAATATGAAAATAATATTGTAAAGACTGGAAAAGGTAGTATTTTACTGTAGTTATAGTGACCCAAGTTTTGAGCTACTGCAAGTACGTAATGAGATTCAAAAAACTCTGAACACCGAATCTAACAAATAAAGACTGCTAAGTCAAGACTGATTAAAAAACTCCTCTCTAATGTTTTTGGTTAACAGGCAACACATTATTATCTCACTAATAGCTTCCATCAAAACATCAAATCAATACTAAACGGAAATTAGTCTATGAATAGTTGGAGGTACAGTACGAGAAATTTTAATAATTATAGGAATAAAAACTCTAACACTAATTATAAACTTCCAAATACCAGGTATAATTCTGGATGCTAGATTCTGACCTACACTCAAAAAATATAATAGTACGATGACACCAGAGTTCTTCACAAATCAACTCATCTATCAAGCATTATTAAATAAACTCCTATGCAGTTATCTTATCACACATAAAATAACGAAAGATCCGATTATTCAAATGCTATAAACTACTTTGTTATTTCGTTTTTAATATTTAAATTATCTTCAACTGGGTGTCAGTCCTGGAAGCATGGTAAGAGTTTAGTGTAGTAACTACAGGTTCCAATAAAATAATATTTTGAATTTCATCAAATATATAGAAAAATATAAATCATGTGCATGCCTTTAATAATAAAATAACTAAGAGTTCTTGTTTGAAAATCACTCGATTTCATCTAAGACTGGGGAGTTTTTAAAGCATGTGATGGTTACTTGATCTATTTTTGCTCTCAAAGTTAGGACAAATTTACTCATCAAGTCAAATTTCATATGATAAGTGGATTGGATAACATCACCAATGGATAAAGTTAGTGAGCCGAACTAGACAAGAGTACTTGCTGCAACGCAACTGGTGGTAGTGGTTGTACAGTACAGGTGGAGCAGAGGTAGACCACTCACTCAGTCACAGTTCACAGTGCTGTACTTGTTCAGCATACACGGCTACTCATTCATTTCACTCGTTACAAAATACTCATTTACCTAGATAGAGAAAAGATAATAGTTATTGTGATCATCAGTCTGCAGGATAAGCCAGTATGCAAGGTTATGTTGACAGGAAACGTTCAATTTTACACGCACACCATTCAGTTACAAATTATTGAAAAACGTTCACTTTTCTCATTATAAATAAAGTTCACTACATTGATCAAACACTGCACAAGATCGAATATACAAGTCCTTACGGCGTTGTCAGAGACGTCATATGAAAACAACATAACCTTTAAATTTTTACCTAAAGTTCTTAAGAGCTGATGAATACTATAAAGTAGGCTATATTATATATTTATATACTGTTAATGAATTTATGAAATATACAGGGTCACACGTTTCTTTGATTGTGTTATGAATTTACTATAAATTCATATAATGGTCATCATTTATTTGCAACAATAAATTCGGGTAACGTTATTTTTATTATTATACACATTCTTAGCTTGAATCGTCAATTTTCATAAAGTCAAAACTTTAAATTGTTGTTTGTCATGTATGAAATAGTAGTAATTTACAATCATCCATTTAAGTTATTTAAATCCGTTCTTCAAGTATGAAGTTCAGTTAATCATTCTGAAACACAAATTATATACGAAAAATTTAAAACAACTGCTTTTTTATGTAGAATAAAATTGCAGTCCTTGATTGATGATAACCGAATTATTGGACTAATTTATATAATTAAAATACATAATATTGTAAATAGTACTGCCAAATAAAAAAAGGCAAATTTTGAAAATATTTGATAAACTAGACCTTTTGAAGAGTTTTTCTAGGTATGGAGCAGTTTTGTGCAAGTGATTGGCTCAAATATTTGTGAGTTCTACATCAAGGAAAAAACTAAACATTTGAATTAACTCTCTAAGTAAACACACTTTTTATGTACCTAATATGATATGCAATCTGACACAACATATTAATGCTTCTACATATTTCAGATTGTCACAAATATACCTCTAATTCAATATTTATTATTCATGTTTTACTACAATACAGATGCGTTGCTGTTTCATACCAGAGCACATAATTATTATTTCTACAGTTTTGGAGACTCAACCCTGAAAATAGTATTACCTTTCCTTAATTTAATCATAATTTCCCCATCTTTATCACAAGGTTATCTATCATAAGAAAATAGGTTTACCATGATGAGAATGCAGGTCTATATATTTTTGAAGCTCTAGACTACATAGATAAGGATTTAATGTTTGAATGATCATCATATTCATACTTTCATAGCTAAAAGCCATAATATAATATATTCAAACTTGTCAAATAGAGCTCGAGTTTTCAAAAATTTTCGAGATACCGGTAGTTATCACAGCCATATAAAAAATTGCATCCTACATATTTATTTTTATTGAACCTTGGAATAAAGTATGAGATTTGGATTTTGGGAAATTTTAAGGCTTCTCTACACATTATCGAGAGTAGCCTATACCGAATTGAACGGAATTCGACTCATTTGGTTGAAAAAATACTAGCAGAACTGTATTGTATAAATAGTTTGAATTTATAAGTAGGCTATAACAGAATTAATTAGAAAATTATTTTAATAACAGTTTTCATTCAATTTTCATTCTTTATTATTTAAAATAAAGAATTACTTGATATAATTAGGTACCGTACCACATTCACTCAAATCAAAACATGCATAAATGATTATTTCAAGTTGTATGGAAGTTTACTTCTCCAATATCACTTTAAAATATGAAAAGGAGGGAACAAGCTTACTGCCTTTCAAATCTTTCTGCTCCAATATTCCTAAACAAATTGCTATTTATTTGATGAATACTGGGTGATGTAATGATATTTATCGTGAGCATATTACTGTACCTAATATTATTGATGAAAAAGAAAACAAGGCACATTGGAAAAATTAAAGTACCGTACAGTAGTTGAATTTTCTTCACTTTTTGTGTAGTTGAGAAGTTAATATTGTGTTAATTATTCATATTAAATAAAAAGACTAAGAAATATTCAAAAACCACAATTTTATTAAAAGTCTAAAGACCGGTTCCGGTTTTTACACCATTATTAGGGATTGACAATGGTGTAACAACCGAAACCAGTCTTTCTACTTTTAATAAAATCTGTGGTTTTTGACAATTTCTTAGTTTTTTTATTTAATAGTAGTTGAATCTTGTTGCAGATTAAATATTGTTGCAAGAAAATATTTTATTTATAAATAAATAATTATTTATTGTGTTTCTGTATTTCTTGGCTTCTCATGTTTGAAATTTGGTAGATCTGTAGAGGAAGAATCAACAGTATTTATGACTTATTATCGCATCATTGATAATAATAATATTCATCCTGGTAATAACAGGAATGAATAATTGAGGATTAAAAATTGGTTGATAGTTTTAGAGGTCAATAAAAGGTCACCAATAGAATAAATTATACTGCAAGGGCTTGTCATCCTAATTATACTTAGATCTATTATTATTTAACTTTGGACAAAGTTTTTAATTTTTATCATCCTTTCCATGCATATAGCCTTGCCATTAATTTTTGGATTTATCAGAGGTCTGAACAAATATATCTGACAAAAATCAATTGATAAGTACTTGGTGAATCAATAGAATACTACCAGGAAAAAATTCTATTTTTTAGAATAATTGTTTACTCCAAGACTCAATAAATATCTACTAAGTAAACAAATCAAAACTAAACTCATGATAATCTTATTATTTACACTCCATAATAATCAGAAAACATCATTTTCTGATTTTATTTGAATGAATCATTTTATTAAATTGATTCAAAACTGAATGTCAAGTGTTATGTAAGCCCAATCAACTAACAAATTCATGAGCTAACAATAAACATTAAATCCGAGGGAAATTCTTAGGCTGGTTAAAGTTTTTTAAGGAAAAAATAAATGATAATTATTTTAATTATATAGCCCTGTTTTCAGGGGCTCTTAGCAGTATTAGCCTAATTCAGATTCTCTAGGAACTAGGCATGTAGATATTATTACATAATAACACAATCATTCAATCCCTTGGAATATTCAGCTTTACTTGCATAAATTAGAAATTATCAGTAGAATAGATTGTCAGTGTTTAGAGTCATTCTTTTGTTGTTTTTTAGGTGACTTGGGATGGCTACATATCAAGATAATATATTTGAATATTACCTGAATACAGTATGTCTAGTGTCTGTAAAATGTAATCTATTAAAAATTAAATTATGCAATTTTGGGAATAACCACAGCCTACTATAGATGGAGTAGGCCACTTATCTAAAGTAAGCCATGGAATAACACATGACATTATTTACTAGACACTAGACTGTGGAAAAAGCCATTCTCATGCTAGATGCATGTCAAATATGCAACTGACATGAATTTATTGATTTTGTAAAACTAGTGAGCTGAATTATACAACTATGACTTCTTTTTTCTGAAGAGAAATTGAATTTACAATTAAAATTATTATCACTTGATAGGGATATCAATCTTTGTTTCAGCCATTTCCTGTCCATATCACAAATGAATCGCATCTTTAAATTAATAATGAATTAAGAGCACAGAACTTACATGATACGGTTTAGCTTTAATTTTCTAAAATACACTTTTTAAGTTCAAGTGGGTGTTTAATAGAATCTTGAATTTACATTCAGCCAACCTACAAAATGTAGAGTAGTTCTTCTAGACTGAAATAATTTGAATGAGTGCCAGCAGATAGTAGGTGGAATTCACTGTTGGAAAATATGCCAATGAACTTATTGGATCAAATCTATCCAATATCTGGGTATGATAATGACAATCCCCAACCTACATTCTCCTATATTTCCTATCATTCATAGCGATAGCATGTAATTTAGCAGAATTTTGTAATATAGTTCGGATTTAAATAAAAAATGGATGATAGTTACTATTGTCAACTTTATAAAAATGAAATAAGTTAGTTACGGGCATTATGTATTAAGTTATTCGATTTGTTTAGATGTTGGATTAACGAAACCTATAACATGTACGTAGGCTATAGTCTATTCTATTGAGGACAAGTACCGTATTGCAAATGAGATGTGATATGACATTATTACCGTATTTGACGACAGGTGAAGTGAACAGACACGTGGTTGGTGGATCCCTGCTCTGCTGTCTGCTCACAGGTCAGTATCAGTACATCATCATCACAAACTATAATTCAAAACTCGGCAAACTCCTTGGCACATTTCTCTGTCGACGAGATTCGTAGAGCTTCCTCCTCATAGTCATCGAAGTTGCTGGTGTCGCCGGGCCCCTTGCAGCGGGGTACGAACGGCGCTTCGATCTTCTTCTGGAAGACAGCAATCCAGTCGGTGGACGCGAACCACTTGTGGCCCTTGATGTCGTTGACGCCGTTCTTGAGGTTGCCGTATCGCTTGGTCAGGTCCACTTGTAGCAGGTTCCTCAGCAGGTCCTTGAGGTCTGAGCCGAAATGTGACGGGAATCGCACCTTGCCCGACACGATCTTCTCGTAGATCTGGATCGGCTGGTCGGCGAAGAACGGAGGGTAGCCGGCTGCCATTTCATACACTAGGACACCAAGTGCCCACCAGTCGACAGCCTTATTGTAGCCTTTACTCAGGATTATTTCTGGAGCTAGGTATTCGGGTGTCCCACATAACGTCCAGGTTCTTCCTTTGACTCGTTTGGCGAATCCAAAATCTGTCACCTTCAGGTAGCCCTGCGAGTCGATCAGCAGGTTTTCAGGCTTCAAATCACGGTAGATGAGGTCTAGGTAGTGCAAATACTCAAACGCTAAAACTATCTGGGCGGCATAGAACCTTGAATGTGGCTCACTAAACCGACCGACTTTCCGTAGATGTGAAAACATTTCGCCACCTGGTACATACTCCAAAACCATATATAAATTTGAATTGTCTTTAAAATGAAATCTGAGACTCACCAGGAAAGGAAAACTGATGGCTTGTAGGATTCTTTTTTCGTTTAATGTGTGTTCTACTTGCTTCAATTTGACGACTTTCTGCTTATCTAATATCTTCATGGCGTAGTACTCCTTGGTTGGTTTGTGTTGTACTATCATAACTCGACCGAAAGAGCCTGTACCTAATGTTTTTATCCGATCGAAATCGTCGAGAGAGGCTGTGTTGGTAGGGTTCTTCTTCCATTTCTCCTCGAATTCTTCTTTGGCTTGGTCTAAGAATTCCTTAACACTTTCTGCTGAATCACCCTTTTTGTTAGCCGTAGCGGCATTGCCCATGGTTTTAACTTTTACGCCTTCCAGGGCTCCCAATGGCTTTATTCAACCCTTCTTCGCACCAACCTACCAGAACCAGCGGTTCTGTTTTGACGTATTATCACTGAACCCCAGCGAAGGCCGACCCCTATATTTTGAATTACTGTTCACCTACCTCTCAACACATCCTTGCGAATATCACCGTCATGACGAAACCACACTTTGCAACTATAAACGCACAATATTATTATCACAGAACACCTAATAAAGCATTTATCCTATGGCTTATCGACGAAGCAGACACTTTGCAAACTACAATATGGCTTCCAAACCCCGGATTTCGATGTAAGACGACGACCGAACTGGGTAATGGATGCAGACGGGTCAATTTTGAGTTACGATTACAGTCGCCAGGCAGCAGCACTGCACGGCCACGAGTGTTCGCAAGCAGGGAGATGCTGCACTCTTGTAGCTTTCAAACCAACTACGAGTTGACAGAAAACTTGCTACGGGAGGTGCTGCCATCTGTGATTTTGATCGATGTTATTGTGAAGCTCTGAACAAAGAGGGACTTTCACATCTCGTAGAACAAGAGCAAGGTCATTGCGTTCATTGGCCGCCCGGGCGCCCGCTGGCTGCTTTGCCGGTATGGGCATGGGCATTTGGGTACAGGTATACGGCACCCGCATTTACACTTTTCAGCTTCCTCTCTATATTTATTACATTTTATAATTATTTTACTTGCACAAAAATAAGCTACCAAAGTGAGCTTTTAACTTGAATGAAAATTTTACTGTATGCCTACCAAACAAAATTATAACAATGTCTATTAAATTATTTTAATCATTAATGATAATCATTGTTATTAATAATGTATTAGATCATGACTATATTGATTGTTATTGATAATCTGCCAATATCGTACCTTAACTTAAAAGAATTGGAATTTAAAAAATGAAAAAAAATGTCGAATCACAAAAGAGCAATGGTTTAATATCGGAGTAGGCCTACATTTTCAGCAATGGTTTAATAATTATCGGAGTAGGCCTATCGTCTTATTTTAAGTTGCGCAAAAACGTGTGTTGAATCATTGGAAAATTGAATACAGTAGTAATCATCTCCCCCCCCCCCACCAATGACGCGTACCTCCAAAGTTTCGAAAAAAATCACGGTATGCGGGTAAGGATAATTATTATAGATACCAAACAACACACACCCCCCCCTCAACAAACAAGTGTATAGATCTAGGCACCCTCGTAATCATACCCCCGTGAATTTACATTCTATTGAAAATCCATATCAAAAACCAAAAAGTTATATTAATTTCAAATATCATGTAAGTTAGTAATGCCATGGTCATAATAATAAAGTAATCTTGTATAAGTTGTCTCTGGCCATGGTTTACAACTTTACATGAGCAAGCTTGAACCCGGAACTTGGAACTAGGGTATACTACAGTAACTATATATCCATGGTTATGTAGTTGGGTACTGTAGGGTATACTAGTAACTTGGAACTAGTAGTGAAGTAAAGATGAATCTATTCGATTTATCAATTAAATATTTATATCTGTATACAGCAGGACGAATACATAGATTTTGGACAGATCTCAGATTAGGAGCTATTTTTTTTTTTAAGAAAAGGAGGGAGCGAGCACATTTGCTGATGTGCAGGTGTGATGGCAGCTGCTCCCCATGGCCCGAACCAGGCAGACGGCAGACGTCTGCTTTGCTCTCTCGGTCTTTTGTGCACGTGGTCTCTTTCGACTATTCCTTTGAACGATCTCCTTTTCGATGTTGGCGCAACGATCAACACCCTTGTGCAATATGCAATCGGCAATCAACGAGCATAATAGAGGTCTTCGGATATCTGATGAATGTGATTTTAGTGCCCAAGGGGGCATGGCCCCCCCTTTGAGCTCAAAAAATTTTATATTTTAAACAGGACTCTATCAAAATGAATTTATGTTGGAAAAAAATATTCACAATGTAAATATCATTTTCTGAATAATATAATAAAATTTAATCCATTTGATAATATTCGTGAACCTATTTATAAATGTGATTACAGCACAGAGAAGAAGTAAGAGTTCCACTTTGTGATTGCAGTGATTTCAGTCAATTCTGGAAATCCATATGCATTGAGTAAGAGGAAAATATAATCTAAGAATATCCAAACTAGTTTTTTAATCTTTGTAAACAAATTTCTTAAGTTACTTTCTTGAGTTACTCAAAACTGTATGATAAATTTTAGGATCAATGGAACCTATGAAGCAACCAGCTTGAATATTGCGATAGTTTGTTGTTACCAGCATCTCAAAGCTGTATTTTCAGTTCTACTTCAACTGCACTGTATATCTATGGTTTCAACAGCCTGCATATATTGTCAACAATATATATAGCAGAAATAGCTGCATCTAAGTATATAAAATGATAAGATACCCGCGTCACCTAGCTAAATTAAACGACACCGCCGTCGCGAGTGCAATGACCTCACAGTACCTACCAGCCTCAGTGGAGGGGAACGATGCTTATAGAAGGAAATAGAGAAGAAGAAAGGAAGAGGAATAGCAAGAAAAAGGAAAACGAACCAGAGAAAGGTCGAGAAAGAGCATCACCAGTCGGTGAGATGAGAAGAATATTTCTCTCCTAGAGAAGAGTGAGCTCTGAGCAATAACCCTAGAAATACTGTTATTATAGTGGTTACGTCCACAGTACTCATATAGGCTAACACAAGACGATTATCAATTTCTCTCTAGTATAGTATTTGTAGTGTACAGTCTAGTATGAATATTTCTCAAATAGTTTCCAGATTCTCAGTTTGTGAAATACACTCTACAGGCAATCTTTTCCATGAGGTCCTTTGAATAAAGAAAGTACAGTAGTTTAATATTTATCTCTAAATAAATATAAAGCCCGTTTTGCGGGCTTATTTCATACGACACAATTGATAATTTAGTTCGTTTCCAAAGAATGAGAAAAAAAATTCTTACATAGTAGTATGTAGGCACATACAATAGCTGTATATATATTTTTTATATTTCTAGTCACATAGCATTAAAGTTTCATGAACCAGGCATGAGAGTTGTCTATTTTCATAGTTGACTTGAAACCAGAGAAGTGATATCTGGCAAGGAGTGTGGTTTTGATTGGGCATGTAGGCATGAAGTGCCACGGGCCAAATCCATTCTAGGAGACTGACTGGTTCATTCGCAGAAGATTACAATATTCTAAACTGCATTGCCGACTGTAATCAGCGTAGGATGGTCACGAATGGATATCGCCCCACGCCCCACGGCTCGTCTTCAGACACATCTAGCATGGATAAATAAGCAGTTGCCATTGCTTAAACATTACGAGCATTGTTTTACCATTGATCATTTTGATTTGATTTTTTCTATCTGAATATGTCAGTTTTCATATCCAAATTTCTTTTTTGGGAATGAACGTGACTGCTGGAATTAAAGAACCCTAAGTGTTTTGCAAATAGTTTGAAGGTTAAAAATAGTTTTTCTCTATATTATTATAAACAATTTCAAATCCTTTTCTCATTAGATATTCTCGAGCAACAGCAATAACATAAAAGTGCCAAGGATAAGTTGTCATAAATATACTATAATATTTCCCTTTTTACCTGAATATTCTCTGTAAAACCTCTTCCAATGAAACGCCTGTATAATTTTCCAGATGAGCCTACTCTGTAAATTTCTGCAAAATGTGCAGAGTTAATTTCTTCATAGATTATTGAAAAAATGATAGGATAAATAACACTGTTCGGTTTGTTTGGAAACCAGAATTGAGTGAGCATTTCATCTTTCAAGAATTTAGATCATAATTCCAAAAATAAGATGTCGAACTATTAGGGGAAAATATCTAGCCTATATTACGTTGATATTAAAGTAATAAGATTGAATTATCCAGTTTTTAACGGTTGGTGGGATATATTTAATCACTTTTTGATTGGTGAGATCATTTGGGATATTATTTATAATTTTTGGAGCAATATAAATGAGCTGTTTTCGAATTAGTGTGAAGTCTGAAACGTAACATTCGAATTTATTTTCATTGTATCTGGTTCTATGTGCTTCATTATTTATTTTTGGAAAGTTATTTCTACATCTATTGAAGTATTTAAAGATGCTAAGTACATATAGTTGGCGGATAGTCATGACTTTCAGATCATTAAAAGCATTTATCGAGGCGTATAGTAAGGGTCGATTTAAAATAGTCTTTATTATCATTTTTTGAACGGTTAATAGAGATGAAAGGTGAGAATTGAAAGTACCTCCCCAAATTACTAATCCGTATTGCAGTAGTGATTGAACTATTGCGAAGTAAATCATTCTCATTCTAGATACATTCAGTACAGACCTCAATTTATAGAATTTGTAAGATATAAATTTCAATCTATTGCAGATGTAATCAATATGCCTCTTCCACTTGAAGCCCTCCTCGATTATAACACCTAAATATTTCAAGTGGCTGGTTTTCTCAATCTCGGGACAATTACATTCGTCGTGATCATTACTTACATTACAATTTAAATGCAATCTAAGTTGGCAGTGAGTTACCTCATGACCTGTAATACTCCTAGAGAATGCAATGTATTTGGTTTTTTTAATATTTAGGCTAAGGGAGTTTACGTCTAGCCATCTCTTAAGTGTGGAGATGCCTCTAGAGGCATTTCTATAAACGTCTCGCCAAGTTCCATCCCCAAACAACAGTACCGTTTCATCCGCAAAAGAATAAACTTCACGACCATTGAGGTCTAACTTTAGTATATCATTTACATATACCAAGAACAAAATTGGGGAGAGTACTGTCCCTTGCGGTAGGCCGTAACCAGTAAGTGGAGTCTCACTACTGCTATTAAGTGATAAAACTTGTTTTCTAAGTGAGAGGTAGCTTTCGAATAGTTTCAATGTGATTCCTCTAATACCTACCCTATCTAGCTTGATAAGTAATTGACTATGACACACTGTGTCTTAGGCTTTTGCCAAATCCAGGAAGACAGCCAGAGTTTTTCGTCCTTTATTCAGAAGATCTGATACGGAATTTGAAAACTGTATTAGCGCATCATCGGTACTTTTATTATTTTGGAAGCCAAATTGAAGATTTTTTATTATTTTATTTGTGTCAAAGAATTTAGTAACTTGATTCTTGATTAGTTTATCCATTATTTTGGACAGGGAGCTCAGTAAACTGATTGGTCTATAATTTTCTGCCTGACTTCTATCGCCTGATTTAAATAAAGGTTTTATCTTAGCTACTTTGAACAAATCTGGAAAAATCCCTTTCTCGAAACATTTATTTATAATAAAAGTGAGTGGGAAAGCAATGTGATTAGCAATTTTCTTTAAAGTTGAACTATTAATACCGACAATACCTGGACTCGTATTATTTTTAGGTTTGATATAGCATTTATCACATCTATCTGATTAACTGGGTTTAAGAAGAACGAATTCAGTAGCCTGGAGTTGTCTTTCTTATAATTAAATTGGAATGCGGCTTGATTGTTATATTTCGGTATTTTATTTGCATATTTTTCACCAACACTAGTGGAATAAGAATTTAATTCATGAGCACTCAATTTTATGTCATCTCTTTCATCCCTACCCTTATCAATAAGTTCGTTAATGTATGGCCATAGTTTTTTGACGTTATTCCCACATTGACCTATTTTATGTCTATAGAAATCATCTTTAGTTCGACTGATCAAAGTACTCAGTAGGTTCCTATAGGCTTTAAATTCATTCTTCAAGCCAATGTTTGAAGGTTCTTTTTTCAATTGTTTAGCCATCCTGTATCTTCTATTGATAGATTCAATCAACCCCTGTGTAATCCATGGCTTTGATTGTCTTTTTTATGTTTTAATTTTATTTCCATTGAAGATAGGTGTATATAATATGTCAACTTATTTATAAATGTTTCAACCATTAGGTTCAGTGTATTATTATCATGAACATGAGCGTTAAGGAACTCCCATTTTTCATTCTGTAAATATGATATAAGTTTTTCAAAATTTGTTTTAAAGATTTTATTAATTGGCAGGGTTGACGGTCGAGATACAGTACCAATTATATTCATGTGTAACGTGGTTGCATAATGATCGGTTATATTCATTTTAAAATATTGAAACATTAATATAAAGCTGTATGCTCTATTAATATTTTGAATAATCTTTGCATCAATTTTGAATATTGCTGAGCATCCACCTCTCTCCATCACCCCACCTTTCATCATAATGTAAACTATTCAGGTATAATGTAAGAAAAATACATTTTTGTAGCTATTTTTTATTGAAATTCTGGTACGGTAGTTTCTTTCTACGTTATTAGAATAACCTTTTCCAAAGAATAATTTGAGAAATAAACTTTATTAAATAGATGTTAGTTTACATAACTTGAGAAGTATTCCCCAGAGAATAACGTGAAAGCATCAATGTAATTTCATAAAATTTGGAGTTTATTTTCATTTCCCCCTCCCTCTACTCCCTAACAAAATTCCCTCCCTTATTGTATTATCATTTCAACTCTACTTACTAGAAATTATTTGCAGACTGCACAAGAACCCAGAAAGCTTTCAAAACAGAAACAACTGTCATAACACAAGAAATAGAAGCCTACTTATCACGAACGTGGCTAGGAAGGCAACATACCAACGACACTTCAACCACACAGCACCAAAACTCCACAAAGAAAACTTAAATGCGCCATTAAAAACTGGATCACAACAACTGGAAGACATAATATAGATAACATAGTTTCGAACAATATGTGAGCTCACTTACCCAATGTATTTGCACCTCCACTCTAAATTTAATTGTATTACTACTACACCTGCTCTAGAACATGGGTTTCCCATAGTTGAGTAGGTTAATTTCCGAAAAAATGCAATTAATTTATATTTGTAGTAAATTTCATATATTGTATTTTTGAATATTATGTACATTTTATTGATTAGATTGTTTATTTGTATATTAATGGAAATAAAATTTATTTGTATTGTATTGTATTTCAAAATGAATGTAGACCTATTCACGATTCAGCAGAATGAGGCCCTTTGTTTCCAAAACAGCATTCTTCCTCGTGTCTGAAACAGGACCCCGGTGGCAATTCGTGAATAAATTCACACACAAGCTATACGGTATCATATTGAGGAAAGGCATGGTTTGTAGGACTTTAAAAGCATTTCTGTCAACTTTTTCATCGTCTACCAATGCGGTCTAGCAGCTTTGGTGGCAGAGTGTGAGGCTAGACTGTGTCTGTTCGGTTCAAGGATGGATTTCAATACCGATGCTCGTGAACTGGTTCGTTTGGCTGAAAACCGTCTTCTCTGCTGAGATCTCTGACTATTCTACAGGAAGGTATGAGAAATGGTAGGGGTTGAGATGAGTGGAAAAGCTTCTCCTATAGAACCAAGACACACGACACATCTCCATAAAAAATTTAGTTATGGTATATCTATATTACGGTACCACATTCAACACGAGCTAAAGATTCAAGTATAGCGGGAAGCGGGACATTCTGAATACTGAGAAGGGTAGAATATTTATAATCAGGGTAATACATCTATAGTATGGTTTCAAAAGTATAGATATAGTGAAATATAGTTCATAATATAGCTATAGGTGTACTGAATGCAGCAACCACATAGTACGGTAGACGTGGTCGTTCAGCACTCGCTATATATTTGTATTCTATCAAGTCCTGAAACAAGGGTCTGGTTTTTGACAGAAGAATCGAACAACAATGTGTGTGTTTGTGCGTGTGTGAATGGTTCCATTTATGTGAGTGCATTTTATAAAGTAGGAAAGGGAGCTTGAATGGTCTACTGAATAAAGAGGGTGACTAGAAAGAGAAGGGAGATGGGACCTCGCTAATTGTGGCGGGCTTTTCAAGGTCACAGATTCACTATCCAAACTTGGCTTAAGGTTTTTTTATAATAATGGCGCTAACGCTAAAGCATTTCTGATTTAACTTTATGCTACGTTCGGTAGTTGCTAACATTCACAGAGTGGAACAAAGAAATCCCGGGTGGGATGTTTTGAGATTCATTCTGTTACTTATTCCTTATTTATTGTAGAAATTCGAAGATATTTTGGCGAATAAATCCAAATCGAGTAGGCTGCGTCAAATGTTAGCTCGGTGAGATGAGATAAAAATTGAAATGCATTGAAACTGAAAATTGTCTGATATTATTTTGATCAGAGAGTGTTTACAACATTTCAAATATTCACTGAACAACAACACATACAGTGTATAGGCCTATTGGAAGCATAGATTCACAGTGATGCATTGAACACTGAACCAGAATGCTCAGACCAAAGGCTTTCCACTGTTTCATGGTTCATCGATAATAGTAGAAACGGGGGAACAATATTAATAAATTATGCGTCAAGAGTCGAAGTAAACATTTTTAAGGAGTGACAACTCACTGATCAATAATTTCTCCCGTCTGCCAAATTTGGTAATCGCTCCAAGGTTTAATAAAGATGATGGCTCAATAAATTAGTTGCGAGTATCTTCTATAGCAATCTCTACTATCTAGTACATATTTGGCATTTACTATTTCAAATAACGAAAGATATAAATCGCATTAAAACACAACTCTAGTCTCTAATGAAATTGAAATGTATCTACCACTATATATATGATAAAGTTTAAGATACAGATTATCTTCTTAATTTGAGATTCCGTAGAACTTTTCCATACTAATAAATTGAATGAATGAAACGGATATTGACAATTCCACAAATGATTTATATTTGAAATAAAATTCTAATTCAAGTATTAATACATTTGTAAAATATATTTTCCAAATAAAAATAATTTGTGGAGTTGATGTAAACATCAGAATTGAAACTATATATTCGATTTTTACATCAATAATCTCACCTCATGAAGCGTCATTATCAAGATTTTTAATAAAACTCCTAGGCTATAAATTCTGAAAAGATGTAATTCTCTAGAAATATAGAAATATTTAAAGATTCTTCTGGATGCAAGAATGAAACTTGAACAATCTGAAGGTGACCAATTCTGGATTTAGAGAGTTATTTTTAGGGCAGAACAAATATAAAAAGGTTATATCCGGCAACTGTGATTTTGAAATCTTCCTTCCTCCAAAGCTCTTTCCAGAGAGATGCACAGGCATCAAATGTTTAACTGTGTAAATGTTTAAATGTTTAAATGTTTAAATGTTTAAATGTTTAATGTTTAATGTTTAATGTTTAAATGTTTAAATGTTTAAATGTTTTAAATGTTTAATGTTTAAATGTTTAAATGTTTAAATGTTTAATGTTTAAATGTTAAATGTTTAAATGTTTAAATGTTTAAATGTTAAATGTTTAAATGTTTGAATGTTTAAATGTTTAAATGTTTTAAATGTTTAAATGTTAATGTTTAAATGTTTAAATGTTTAAATGTTTAAATGTTTAAATGTTTAAATGTTTAAATGTTTAAATGTTTAAATGTTTAAATGTTTAAATGTTTAAATGTTTAAATGTTTAATGTTTAAATGTTTAAATGTTTAAATGTTTAAATGTTTAAATGTTTAAATGTTTAAATGTTTAAATGTTTAAATGTTTAAATGTTAAATGTTTAAATGTTAATGTTTAAATGTTTAAATGTTTAAATGTTTAAATGTTTAAATTTTAAATGTTTAAATGTTTAAATGTTTAAATGTTTAAATGTTTAAATGTTTAAATGTTTAAATGTTTGAATGCAGGGGCGGTCTGGCCAGGTCGGCTAGTCGGGGATTCCCGAGGGCCCCGAGGCCACGGTTCCCCCGTAGGGGACCTCCAAAATGTAAGGTCTGCTTTTGCAAATTCAATTTGACTATATATGTTTTTTCGTGGTAACAAAGGGATATTCAATTCTGAACAACCCAAGCAAAGGCTGTTGTGCGCGCATAAACCACGAAAAGTGTACTCGAATCTACCAAACCATACATTATCTCTATTATCATGATCTCTACCGCAGCCCCCCTCCACAACCAACCTCGTGCGACTCACAGCGGTAAAAGGACCAACTGACTGCAACCCATTCTGTGGTGTAATCAAACAGTCAGTGACATCAATGTGAATTTGATAATTATGTTCAAATGAGTTAATTTTTTCGGCATATTTAGCATTTTACTTTCCTTGCCCTATTACCATAGGTAAGGAAAGTATTGCTTTCCGAAAAAAATTAAGGTACCCCAATTTCTAAATTTCTATACGTTTCAAGGTCCCCTGAGTCCAAAGAAGCGGTTTTTGGGTATTGGTGTGTGTGTGTGTGTGTGTGTGTGTGTGTGTGTGTGTGTGTGTGTGTGTGTGTGTGTGTGTGTGTGTGTGTGTGTATGAGTATATGTGCGTCTGTGTACACGATATCTCATCTCCCAATTAACGGAATGACTTAAAATTTGGAACGTAAGGTCTTTACAATATGAGGATCCGACACGAACAATTTCGATCAAATGCGATTCAAGATGGCGGCTAAAATGGCGAAAATGTTGTCAAAAACAGGGTTTTTCGCGATTTTCTCGAAGACGGCTCCAACGATTTTGATTAAAGTTATACCTAAAATAGTCATCGATAAGCTCTATCAAGTGCCACAAGTCTCATATCTGTAAAAATTTCAGGAGCTCTGCCCCATCTATGCAAAGCTTGATTTTGGATTTTCAATTATCAGGCTTCAGATACAATTTAAACAAAAACAGTGGAAAAGATTGAGCATGAGAATCTCTACAATTAATGTTCAGTAACATTTTCACCTAAAATTAAAAATAAGTTCAAAATTCGAGAAAATGTGATTATCCAATTGCAAACTGTTGGCAACTGTTGATTCTATTAAATGATTCACTATTAAGAGATAGCAGACCTCGTGTGTCTCCAGAGTTATTGTTCTGTCACCAGCTGGCTCAAGTCTTTGAATAGTAGACTTGAGATGCGCGGGAACACTAGCTTCACGTAATCAATTTTCATAACGGCAAGGAAAGTTGTGTGAGTGTGCCACACCAGATTTTTCATGTTGTATTCCAAACACATTTAATTATAATTTCAATAGTACTAATAAATCTGATTGACTACTCACATTAATTTTTTTTTAATTATCAAACCTAGTCCAATTTTAGTTATTCCCAATTGCAATTTAAAAAGGAAATTATTTTCTCATAAAAGTTACAAATATTTTTTAATAATAAGCTACCAAATACCACAAATTTTTAGATATATTATATACTCCAAAGTGGGGTAAAAATCAGTTATTAGACATCAATTTATACAAAATTTTCCGGGGGAGAACCCCCGGCCCACCACCCCCCTATTGTTCGGGGGTATTCCGGACCCCTGACCCCCAGACCCCCGGTGGGGGGCACAACAATCAGACATAGCCGAGGGCCCCAGCTGAGCCAGACCGCCCCTGTTTGAATGTTCAAATGTTTATATGTTGCGCATTTACGGCGAAACGCGGTAATACATATTCATGAAATTTTACAGGTATGTACCTTTTTTAATTGCGCGTCGACGTATATACAAGGTTTTTGGAAATTTTGCATTTCATGGATAATATAAAAGGAAAAAGGAGCCTCCTTTATACGCCAATAGGCCTATTAGAGTAAAAATCAGACTATAGAATTATTCTCATAAATCAGCTGACAAGTGATTACACAGATGTGTAGAAGCCAGTCTATCGCTGTATTTCCGTAAGGTCTATAGTTTCAATCAGGTACTTGTGGATGAGAATACTGCGTGAGGTCTACTGTTCACAGAACTACTAGTTTATTTCAATATAATTGTTTATAAATGAACTCTTCAATGTAATCGTTTCGTAAACATTCATAAGAGGAGACCACAAATTCTTAATGATCGGTTTAGACTTCGGAGTTGGTAGATTCCGAAGTAAATAAATTATTTTCAGCTGGAATGGTAGCAAATACTCCGACCTTCATCACGAGAATGCGTTTCAAATATTGATGATTTGGTGTTGAAATTGAAATGGGCATAACCTACATAATATCTGGACGATTTGTGGCAAAATTATGAAAAAGAAGAAGTTTTGGACAATAGCCCGTTTCTTCTTTCCCGAATATTGTATTGTTTTCTCTATCCAATGAATAAATATATAAATTTCAATACGGTACCTTAAAAATGTCAGTTGATTGCTCGTCAATAATTATCATCTGATTTCAGATATCCCCTTCATTCGTATGTTTTAATTCGCAAATTTATCCAAAACATTGTTCAAAGTTCTTTAACACATAGTACTGTTCTTCACTTCTTCAAAAATTCATGTTGTGTTTTCAAAGCGGTTCTGAGAAGTAGCTAAAGTAATGGAAAATATCTGAGAGCCGCGAACCCGTAACTAATTCTGCATCCTCCCCTCTGCAAGCAACATTTCAACACTGTCAAAAACTCTGACAGTGTCATCTGTTTTTAGTACATGGAGCCAAGAATATATTTCAATAGACTGCAAAAACCTTCTAGCGGAATTTCTTGTTCAATGTTTTTGTTCATATTGAATGCTTGGAACTAAGTCATCTTCTTCTTCTAATCTGTGCCTAAGGAGGGCACAAATCCTTCTATTTAAACACAGTATTACTTAAATCAGCTTCGAAGTATCAAGGCATGGCATCAATTGATTGAATCAATTTCATTGGAACTGCGATAGTCTATGAAATAATATTCATCAATATTAGGCAAGAAACATCGAGCATTCATAGAGCATGATTTCTAGTAGCATTTCCGTGATTTGGTCTCGTATAAATCCAAGAATTATCATAATTATTATTAAATGAAAATCCTAATTAAATGCTGTGAATCACCCCGAAGACTTCTGCTACTGCAAATATTACAGCATTAAATTAGGATTCTCGTTTAATAATTATTATTCATTAATTAGCATTTGAACAAATGCAATTTATAATTTATATATAATTTATTTCCATCCAAAGAATTATCCTGACTCAAATAATCTGTAATAAACAGTGACAAATAATAATCTGTGACAAACTCGAAGCCTTATTATTCATCTGGGTTGGTATGAGTCGTACAAGGAGAACTTGGTATGTTGGAAAGTTGTCTTTATCTCTAATTAAATAATAACTGAGCGTGCGATCGCAAAAAGTGACCTCTATCCCGATGCATTTAACAATATGTTCATAGAAGCACTGGTACAATACATTGTTATAATAATTTATTTTAACATCTTTTGTCCCTCACAATCAAATCGGTGTAACTAGAGCACGGAATTATAATAAGGATGCAACCTTTAATCCTAATAATAAATTTCAAATAAATTCTGGAAAATGAAAATATTTGTAGCTCCGAAAATTGACAGCTTTTGATCTTTACCAACAAAAGTCGACCGAGTTTAGTGTCTAAGCTCATTAGGAGTTCACTAGCTCATCAATAATAACAATAATTTCTCTGATTGCCAATGAATTGTCAGCAACAAGTACTTGAGAAAATCTTCCTTCTCTCGCATCTTCATAATGAGTATTGCGACTCTAAAGCTGCGAACAGAACAAGTAAATTAAGTCGCTGTGAAGATCGATGCCACTAAACAGCTGTGCAATGAAAAAAATTTGGAGTTATTGATATAGATGGAATAAAATTATAGATACAGTGAAACTCTAGTGAGCTGAAATCTGCACATCGACTTGACCGTTCTGTTTGTACCCTAAGCTCTTCTATCTAAATAATAACATAGAAAAAAGATAGCATATAAGCTACTGTGCTATCATTTCTCTATGATAATAAGTACTCCTTATGGTATTAGCCCTCTTTGAAACTTGTGTTAGGACACGGCTTATTGGAATAGGTAAGAGCTGACCAACTGAAGCCTCGTGTTACATTCAGCAATTGCAATGGGTCAGTGGTTGCAGAGGAGACTATTTGGGTCAACCTCCCTCCGACACCGGGCTCAGCAAACTGAATACTATCACTTGATGAGTGACAGCTGATATCCTAAGTATGTGTGCTTGTGTGAGAGACGACCGCGATTCATTCTTGAAAAGAGAAAGCAGGTAGAACAGTATTTCGCTTGCAGTCTATTATTGATCGGCGGGAAGCATCTGAACGCTGATTGGTTAGCTGGCGCCGGGCGTGGGCCAATCAGAAACGGGTATTCGGTTCGATATTTCAATAGGCAGAAGGCTCTCGTAGTAGTTGTAGTAAGTCAGGCCAGGCATGTGCAGAAGTTGCCGGCAAACTATGAAGTGAACGGCAACGGCACAAAAATGAACAAACAACGAGGGGGATGGTTTTATAAATTGTTATCAATAGTTCTCAATTACAAAGCTAGTCATTCTCAATTAGCTGGCAATCTGAGGCACTTCCGCTACAAAATGAACAGTGATAACCACTCTTTCATTTATCAAACGAGCCTGAAACTCAATTTGGGGCGCACGTCTTTTATAAAGAACAAGTGTTTTATACACAGCCCGACTGCCAAGCTGTGTTCTTGCTTCTACCTTATCAATTTTGCTATGAGGTTGTTTTACATGTATTCTACTATATCTAAAAAAACATAATATTCACTTTACTTGGTGCTGGAAGTTGAATAAATTGAAATGGACACTTCATTACAAGATATAAAATAAAGCCTACACATTACTAGTAGCTCTGTGAACAGTAGACCTCACGCAGTCTCATCCACAAGTAGTACCTAATTGAAACTATAGACCTTAATTAATATGGAAATACAGCAATACACTGGCTTCTCCACACATCTGTGTAATCACTTGTCAGCTGATTTATGATGAATAATTCTATAGTCTGATTTTACTTTCCTTGCCCTATTACCATAGGTAAGGAAAGTATAGCTTTCCGAAAAAAATTAAGGTACCCCAATTTCTAAATTTCTATACGTTTCAAGGTCCCCTGAGTCCAAAAAAGTGGGTTTTGGGTATTGGTCTGTATGTGTGTGTGTGTGTGTGTGTGTGTGTGTGTGTGTGTGTGTGTGTGTGTGTGTGTGTGTGTGTGTGTGTGTGTGTGTGTGTGTGTTGTGTGTGTGTGTGTGGTGTGTGTGTGTGTGTGTGTGGTGTGGTGTGTGTGTGTGTGGTGTGTGTGTGTGTGTGTGTGTGTGTGTGTGTGTTTGTGTGTGTGTGTGTGTGTGTGTGTTTGTGTGTGTGTGTGTGTGTGTGTGTGTGTGTGTGTGTGTGTGTGTGTGTGTGTGTGTGTGGTGTGTGTGTGTGTGTGTGTGTGTGTGTGTGTGGTGTGTGTGTGTGTGTGTGTGTGTGTGGTGTGTGTGTGTGTGTGTTGTGTGTGTGTGTGTGTGTGTATGAGTGTATGTGCGTCTGTGTACACGATATCTCATCTCCCAATTAACGGAATGACTTAAAATTTGGAACTTAAGGTCCTTACACTATAAGGATCCGACACGAACATTTTTGATCAAATGCAATTCAAGATGGCGGCTAAAATGGCGAAAATGTTGTCAAAAACCGGGGTTTTCGTGATTTTCTCGAAAACGGCTCCAACGATTTTGATCAAATTCATACCTAGAAAAGTCATTGATAAGCTCTATCAACTGTCACAAGTCTCATACCTGTAAAATTTTAGGAGAACTGCACCATCTATGCAAAGTTTGATTTTAGATTCTCAATTATCAGGCTTCAAATACAATTTAAACAAAAAAAAATCAATTGGAAAAGAATGAGCATAAAAATCTCTACAATTAATGTTCAGTAGCATTTTCACTTAAAATTGAAAATAAGCTCGAAATTCCAGAAAAAACGATTATTCAATTGCATACTGTTGGCAACTGTTGATTCTATTAAATACGGGTACGCGCCACATCATTCACTATAGCCCAGTCAATGAAGGTCCAAAAAAGCAGTTTCGATCCGAAAATTAAATAAAAGCTGAATTTTCCACCATCGATAGAACCCTCCCAGAGGGTCATTCTCCCAAAAGTCCCAAGAAATCCCCTTGGAGCTTTCCGCCCCAGCCCCCTAAAACATGAAAAATGCAGGTAAACACGAGAAATCAATTATCTCTGTAACCATTGATCGGAAAAAGTTCTATTATATGCCATTCGATTTGTTACATTATGGACTACAATATCAGTTATATTCATTTTTCCAATAAAATCAACAGTTTTCTTGATAAAATAATATATATGTAAAAATTTAGGGGGTTTGTGATTTTATTTTTTTGTTTTCTTCGATTAACTTCGAAACAAGTAGTTTTAAAGGAAAATGAGACAAATAATTAATGTAGCCACTGTCATTGCGAATCCATTGATGTATATTGTTATGTATTTGCGATTCGATTTGACGCAGTGGAAGGGGAAACAGTCGACGCGGAACGGCGCGGCTGACTCTCTTGGCCATAGTAAACAGCAAACTGGAAATTAATTATCTCTGTAACCATCAATCGGAAAAAAATCTATCATATGTCATTCGATTCGCTACATTATGGACTAAAATATTAGTCGCATTAATTTCCTCAATAAATCAAACAGTTTCCTTGATAAAATAATATATATGTAAAAATTTAGGGGTTTTACGATTTGATTTTTGTTTTCTCCGATTAACTTCGAAGAAAATAATCTAAAGAAAATTAGACAAATAATCAATGTAGCCACATTCATTGCGAATCTATTGATGTATATTGTTATTTATTTGCGATTCGATTTTGACGCTGTGGAAGGGGAAACAGTCGACGCGGTACGGCGTGGCTGACTCTCTTCACCATAGTAAACAGTAAAATACAGTAGTAGGCCTACTGCTTTCTAAGTTGCATCTTATTCACACTATGGCGCTCGAAACAATCAATTTTGTCTATTGTTTTGACATGCGATGAAACTAATTTTTCACATCTTAATTCTCTAAATTCTCTAAAATAATTTTGTTGTTATATAATATGTGCTAAATCATGCATTCTATGACAGACAAAGATGTTGTTTGCAACCGATAAAATATTCATACTATTAGATAATATAATACATATATAAAATATGTGTGTATGATCATAATTCTATGCTAAAATTTATCATAAGTTATGAATGTCAAAAACTGAGATAAATCATAGATTACAATAGTGTTAACAGTGGCAATTTCCTGATAAATCATAGCGTGCAGAGTTTGCTGTTTTCTACAGTTAATATTCTCCAAGCCAGGTTGATAATATACCTTCAGTTGAGCCAAATATATATGACGGCTGAGGCATAACAAATTTATACATTGGGCTTGTTGAGTTGAAACTTTCTATGATTCTCTCTGTAAAGTAGCTTATCTTCCGTTCTTACTAGTTGAATCTACATTATTTTAGACAGTCCAATATGAAAATTCAGTAGATTCTAAAGATGAAAGCCATGCAAACATACAAATTAAGGAAGAGTAAGCATGCATGAAAGGTAGGAAAATCATGAAAGTGTTTCACATTTAACCACAAAGTACCTTACCGTATAAGATTAATTGAAAGATGATTCATCATCTTCTATTATTTTTGTTAACATATCGATTTTTCACCTCCACTCGCATCTTGTCATTCATTACACAAGTTTGGCAGAAGCTTTTCTTTATGTCGATTAATGTTGATTGAAATTGATTTTGATTGGGGCACCAAAAGAATAGATCATTTTCTATTTGAAGCATTCAAATTAAATCTATTGAACATGATTTCTCATCACTTAGCATTCACAGATTTAGTTGGGTGAAGCTGTTTGAAAAATGTACCTGATTATCAATTTCATGGTTTTTATACCATTCTAGTTCATTGTGATCATTGAAGGGTTGAAGTTATGAGTTAGTTCAAGTGAATTCTAGTACACAAGTATATTGTGTTTATAATGGGCTCTTCTTTATTTTCTATCGATGTTTTGCTCCAGTAGAGAAAATTTAAAATGTTGGTTTTACATATTTTATAAGCTTTATAAATAATATAAATTAACGGTAATATAAATTTGATAAGTCCAGTATTATATTAATCGATGTTGATTTTCATTGTATCGCTTTGTTTGCAATTCATCACTATTCTCTCAAGAATTAGTTTTTTATGAATTTCATGATCTGAAAATTGAAATTCAAATGCTATTTGGATGACGTTCACATTCACAGGTGTTTTTACAATAATTGTTACGTTGAAGAGTGAGGCAATTCAATCCATTTGGAAGTAAAAGGAAATCACAGTGCGATTTGAACAGTGGATAGTAACTTTGAAATTCAGCTGCTCAATTCATTTCGGCTTGATACTATCATTTGTAATTATTATAGTTGATCAGTAATATGCATTGTATGTAATGTTTATATTTCAGTTTGACTAATCCTCTATCACAGTCTCTTTTTCATTCATAAACATGATAATCCTAAATAAGTTGATTACCTTAAAGATGTAGCTTATCTTACGTCGAACAATGTACAATACAAACAATTTCCATTAAATTACTATTATGATGATCATAGGAATTTCTGCCTGTGATTGAGAGAAAGTCATTTTATGAGCCTTGAAATCTTACCTAGAAAAAGTTGCATTATTACTAGAAATTTTGTTATTTTTACTATTTATTATAGGTACTGTACATTGATTTTTGTGATTATAGAGATCAACTACTTTATTCTGAATCAGGATAAGGATAAATAGGGAAATTGTGAGATGTGGATAACATCCATAGTTACATAGCATCAATTTGAAAGCTCTGATAATAATGATTTGAACGGAACTGCGATTCTGGCTTGGTATTGCCTCTTCATGTTCAGTGAGAATAGAAAGCTTCAGAGTAATACGTTCTCACTATATGATGTGATAATATTGGTAACATTTGTTAATATTTGAACCGAATGTGCAACAAATTAATCTACTTCCAGCTTGAGAATTTTCAACTTATCAGGAGTACAGTGTTATCATATAGTATCTCAGGTAGGCCCACCCTTTAATTTTTTTTTTTGTTCACGCGTGATCTGATGATATTCATTCCATTATTAAGTGTTTAAATTATAAAGAGTGATGAAACGAGATAAAACACAAGAAAAGCTATGAAAAGAAATTTTGAATCTTTATTTTTCACAAAATAAGGATAAGATGAAGGAGTCGGACACATAATATATCATGAAACTTCGTTGAAAAACATCAATATCTGAAACTAGAGTTATCAAATTGTGTTACCTCTGACTCGTATGGAGAAGGCACACTTCAAATTAATATAATAAATTCTGTGAGCAAACAACGAAATCCTGATTTTTATCATGAGCATGGTTAAATCAAGAAAATTGTAATATTTTTTTAGAAAAGTGAAAATCTATATACAGCGCATGTCAAACAATAGAAAAAATTAATTGTTTCGAGCGCCATAGTGTAAATGAGATGCAATGTAGACAGCAGTATTATTCTGTTTACCATGGTGAAGGGAGTCAGCGGCGTCGGCTGTTTCCCCTTCCACAGTGTCAACTTAGATCGCAAATACATAACAATATACATCAATAGATTCGCAATGAATGTGGCTACAATAATTATCCGTCACATTGTTCTTTAAAATTACTTGCTTCGAAGTTAATCGGAGAAAACAAAAAAATCAAATCGATAAACCCCTAAATTATTACGTTATATTATTTTATCAAGGAAACTTTTCGATTTATTGAGGGAATGAATCCGACTAATATTGTAGTCCTCAATCTAACGAATCGAATGACATATGATAGATTTTTTTCCGATTGATGGTTACAGAGATAATTAATTTCCAGTTTGCTGTTTACTATGGCTAATAGAGTCAGCCGCGCCGTTCCGCGTCGACTGTTTCCCCTCCCACGGCGTCAAATCGAATCACAAATACATAACAATATACATAAATGGATTTGCAATGAGACTGGCAAAATTAATTATTCGGCTCATTTTTCTTTAAAACTACTTGCTTTGAAGTTAATCGAAGAAAACAAAAAAATCAATTCGCAAACCCCCTGAATTTTTACATATATATTATGTTATCAAGAAAACTGTTGATTTTATTGAAAAAATGAATATAACTAATATTATAGTCAATAATGTAACGAATTGAATGGCATATAATAGAACTTTTTCCGATCAATGGGTACAGAGATAATTGATTTTCCGTGATTACCTGCATTTTTCAACTTTGAGGGGGGCTAGGGGGGAAAGCTCCAAGGGGATTTCTTGGGACTTTTGGGAGAATGACCCTCTGGGAGGGTTCTATCGATGGTAGAAGATTCAGCTTTTATTTAATTTTCGGATCGAAAAAACCTTTATTGACTGGGCTACTATGAAGAGATAGCAGATTTCGTGTGTCTGCAGCGCTATTGTCCTGTCACCAGCTGGGAGATTAGATATCGTGTACACAGACGCACATACACTCATACACACACACACACACACACACACACATACCCAAAAACCACTTTTTTGGACTCCGGGGACCTTGAAACATATAGAAATTTAGAAATTGGGGTACCTCAATTTTTTTGGAAAACAATACTTTCCTTACCTATGGTAATATGGCAAGGAAAGTAAAAATTATTATTGATTAAAAGTACTGTTTTCAGTTCGAATAGTTCTATTTATAAGTCATTTTTATTCAAACGATCACCTTGGACTGATACTGACTGTTTCATTGAGGTTTACCATTGTGATAGCACATAATTGTTATATTCTCATAATTTAATCATTGTTATATGATTCTATTCTTGAAACAGAAAAACATTTTTGAACTTGAATTCAAGAATCATGAACTCTCAACTATCTTGGCAAATCTGCAAATTTTTGAGACCTCCAAGCCAAAACTGAGTTTAAAACTGTTTTCATAAACTCTAGATAGTTGGCCTCAGGGAATAAGATGATTTGTTTCAGTAAGTTAAATCAATTGGTTCAAAGCGTTTTTAACTGAAAATATTGTAGTATCCATTATTATTAATCTTACATTTGTAAATTAAATTTTCAAAATTTATTTTAAATGTATTTTCTTTGTTAACAACATGCTCTACACACTCAGTTTATCAGTTCTCTTTTAAGAGTTGGTAGAAATCTATTCATGCAACAGCCGTATGAGCTCATGCTGTATAACTTTCAGGGACACGTATGAACCAGAATAGTTTTCATTATCCGCCTGAAAATTATTATTCACCAAACTATTCAGCACTCCACGAAGAGTATTCCTTGCCTTGGCAGAGTATCAAAAGTCACAAAGTAGAAGATTACTTACTCTTACTTCTTCTCTGAGCAAAAGTCCAAAACTAAGGTTTCACTTGAAATTCATCATATCTTGTCTCCAGGAACAAGCTACATTCTGAGACGTGAAACAAAAATACGGAAAGCCCATGGATACAGTGAACTGTGTTCGAATACCGTGGAAACCTTATACTACTTTATTTGCGGAAATATTTTTTCAATAATGTGTTTTATTTCACAATATTCATTCATTGCAAATACTGTTGAAATTGTCCAAAGATTTTCATTCCAGGAGAATTAAATTATATTTAGTATAAATGAATTTTATTTATAATAGACAAATCATGATGTGAAGGTGAAATTAATGTGAGATATATTAGATAATATTTAAACATATAATGGACCATAGACTACTTTTTTGTATACAGTAATCAAATATGCGTCTACTAATACTACATTTTACTAAGATTACTAGTTACTAGTACATTATAGAATTGTAGAACTGAAGTTGACAATCAGTTCAGTCATAATGTTCGTAATATAAATTTATGTGAGCCACTTCACAGGTCACAACTATTTAATGGAAAGACTCCGCACTCATACACTCATTTCCTTGTATAGTTATACAGTATAAATAATGGAAAGTTACTAAATTATTACAACCGGAAAATACCCACTGATTAGAAAACTTAACCGCCTACTTGAACGTTGGTAACCAAATAATCAACGTTATATTCTAAAAAAAGCATGATCGAACGTTGAATTGAATATTTGCATAGAAATGATGAGACAATCATCACGGTAATTTGCTTCCCCTCTATTTTGACCTTTATGATGCCGTGGTGACTTTCACAAGAAATGATTTCTTCTACTACCTTATCTTTACTTCGATTCAATGAAAATATTATGGGAGAAAGACTGAGGCAACTGAAAGAAAGTAGTATAACTGAGCCTGAGGTAAGATTTTTGGAATTGTTAAACAATGCACTGTTACCACACTTTTACAATTGAAGTCTACAATGGAAACATAATTTCATGGTTTTTTATAATCATCATCAACATCATCCAAGTGATAGGCCTACTCAAAATAATTTTGAAGAATGTATGCTTGCTTGCTCGGAGCATGCTTGCTAACATTACCTCCATGATTCAATTCTAGAGGACGGAAAAGTTCTTAATTTTTCTAATTATCAAGACTTCTAGTTTTTCTCTTTTGCGCTAACGTTTCAGTTCAGCGCGTTTCCGTTACTTTTCTTTATTTAGCTTCCACACCCACTTCCTCTTTTTAGACTCTCTTGCACGATGATCTAAGTTTTCTCATGTCCAGTCGTTCTATATTTCCTCTCACTTCTTTCTTGTATTCTCAATTTCAACGGATTTTTCTATCTATTCCTGCAAATGCACATTCTCTCTCACTTCCCGAACCCTCACTCTCTCACTTTATGAACTTTTTTCTCATTTTCCACAATACTATTCCTCATATACTCGGATCTAAGCATCCTTTACTCCCTCTCAGCTCTTCTCACTTCTAGCTCTGTAACCAAATTTATTTGTCAATTTACTCAATAATTTGTCTTTGAAAGCATCAACTCTTCAGATTGAGTCATCCAAATCTTTCATTCTAACATTCATTTACTTTCTTCTGCTGCTGAACCAGCACTTTTATGCTGTTCATTGTGTCATCTTTTCTTTCTCATACAAATATTTTTCATTCCCTGAATCTGAATCGTCGCCAGCTTTGGGGTACAGTTTGGGAAGCGGCCGCTCCACGTATTTCAAGTCAAAGAAAACTTATACTTAAGATTGTTTCATTCTATGTCCAAGTGTACATGTGCGGCCTTTATTATTGGATTTATAAACTACTCATTGAAATAATACAATGAAGTTTGAGTTTGTATAAACTAAATTTAACCTGCATTATTTGTGAGATTATACCAAATCCCAAAAATCTTCAGTTTTATCTGAAAAATACCCTTTTTATTCCTGATAGGTGAAAGCTATTTACTACTATGACAGATTTTTACAACTACGAGATATAGAAATAAACTCATAATTTTTATACAACATATTATTCCTAATGGAAACCAAAACAAATATAAAATCTTGCAAAACTAGCAGTTTATCGCTGGGAGAGTCAGTTTCAAGAGTCAGTTAGATCAAGTCTAGGCTACAGTTACTTATCTTTGATATAATAATGATCATTTTATTTGTTAACAGCACAGCTATACAGATGAGCTGAGTTGGTATACAGTTGGTATATCTTCAATATAGTAACTGTAGTCTACACTATATAGTTGCATATGTGCATTGTACGAGTAATAGTAGGCCTATTACATGAAAAGTTGAAATGTTCACGTACTCTTGTTATGTCTATCTCTTTCTCTTTTATATGACTGAGTAGTCAATGTCTCACTGAAGTCTTGTTATCAAAACTATCTCACCTCTCACTTCAATGTTTTCTCATTTCATTGCACTCTGTTTCTCTTCTAATTTATCATCTTAATTTCTCTCTTCTCTTCAGTTCACCTTCTTTGTCAGTATCACCAACTTGAATATCTTTCTCTTACTCTGCATCTATTCAGCTATCTTCATCTCACCACGTATTTCTCCTCACCTCTCCCACCATCTCCTACTTCCCACTCACTGTCCATTAACTCAATCTTTCTTATGGTTTTTACTTTCTCACTCACTCTCTCAGTCTCTCTCTCTCTCTTTCCGTTCTCTCATTCCCTCTCCAGTCGGTCACGCACTTTTCTCACAGGGTTGAGGACCGCACCGAAGTAACCTTTCGGACCGTTCGGAGGCACTGGGTATTGAAAAGTGAACTAATGAATTCCGGAACGATTTTTGGAGGAATGGGAAAGAAAAGGAGAGAAGCGAATACAAACAAGAAGAAAGAAGAGAGTTAGATATGGAAATGGAGATAGAAGTGGAGAAGAAGACTTCGGTGGAGGAGGATGAATAGGAGGAGCACTCACTAAAATACTAGAAGTAAATGAGAAGAGATAGAATCAGTTGAGGAGAAGAAAAGAATAAAAAGAGCCATGGACGAATGAAGATGTGTGGGAGAAAGAACAGATACAGTTACAGAAGAGAGAAGTATATTAAAAGATGAAAGATGAGATAGGAGTGGAAGGAGAAGGAGATCTAGAAGAGGGAGGAATATTAAAAAGAGGAGAAGGAATAGCAGAAGGAAGATTGTGAAAAAGGGAAGGAGGAGGAGGAACATGAGAAGCGGCAGAAGGAAGATGATGAGAAAGAGGCATAAGAGAATAAAAATCATGATGAAGATGATGAGGAGGAGGAGGAGGAGGAGGAGAAAAAAGTAGAAGAAGATAAAGAGGGAGAAGAAGAACCTACCAAACTTGTGCGAAGGTGGAGCTATCTGGATTCAGTTGGCGAATACAGAAATAGAAGAGAAGTCTGAAAATAACTTTGCTCTATAGCTACGGTCAAGGTCAGTTACATTTCCTCTCTCTTCTCTTTTCCTTCTTTCCTTTTCACTCCTGTTGGTTTCATGAGAACGAAGCTGACTGCTCTGTCTGTCTGTTCCTAGAGAACCGATTTCAACTCCGACCTGCTGGCTGCCCTATAAAATCAAAAGCCTACATCACCAAACGTCTGTTTTTCAGAAATAATTAAGCTATAGAGTAAATTCACATTGATTTCAATAGTCTCAACACTTGATCGTTGAATCGAAAACCAATAATTCGATATAAAATACTGATGGTTTTTTATGCAATAATTTCTTGAAAAATTTGAAGTGAAATGAAATAGACATTTTCTGGATGCGACCTTGGACCTCTCTTTCATATCGTTCAAGGAAATAATCAAACCAAGTTGATGGCAAGATTAATATAAGATACTATATTGTGGAAAAATTGTCTAAACGCAACATTTCTAGGATTTGGAAAACATCCCAAAATTCACCCAGTTTAGTTGCAACCTGAAAATTGTTTATTTCCGTGCGTATTTTTTGAGAATATTAATTTTCTACGTCATTTATAACTCAAACAGTACTCATACCGTAAATCTCGTGAACCGGTGATTACTTAATAATTATTGAAGGTGAAGTTGTCTTCAAGTTCAAATAGCAACAAAAAAATTGATAGGTAGTGAGTGAATTCTCAAGAAAAATAGTTTGAGCATCTGTTGAATATCTGTTGCCATACTGTAAAATTGTCGATAATTTCACAGCAATAAATTCATTATTTTTCAAGTACTACATACTGGGAAATTTGAGAATTTGATAAATTATTGTTGATTCTGTCATTTAAGATTGGATTTTTCAAATCTCTGTACACATTTGGATTTAGATTCACATTCATGGATTTACAAATTCCAATTCAGTATCCCAGTTGTATAATTGTTATGAGCTGTAATTATTGTTCGAAACTATAGTAGCCAAGCAAAACAGTCTGTTTCCCACACTATGAAATAATTGTTTCTCTACTATTAACTTCTATATGGAATTTTCTCTTCCATGAAAATACGCTAGATTGCGTCTTTCAATGGCCTTGTTATTCACAATAGGAGAAAAATAGATGATGATTTAATGCTTTCAAATCCATTCTTCACTTGTATGATTGTGTGTACGATAACGGTGTCTAGACTAGAGCCGCCTATTGCATTGTCAGTTCATAGTTAATACCTAAAAATGTTTATCACGATTAGAAATCACGAGTAAAATAACAAGAAAGGACACAGGGGAAGTTAAGCTCATCCCTAAGTTAAGTCATCCCTACATCCCTAGTTATGTTTTCAACTTACTGGATTGTTTTAAATAATTATTAAGTTACCTACTGTTCTAGATTTTCTAATTTCAGACTCTAATAGTATCCTTTTGATTCAAAATTTGCTCGTTTATCTGAGTATTGAAGAGTGTAGATTGTATTGTGAAAAGTGAAAGTGACATAACCAACATTTTGATTTGGACAGTATAATATAAATTGGAAATGGGACAGTTTTGGGCATGAGCCTGTTGTGCCTTTCCTAATGTTAAGTATTTCTACACAATGTGATGAATAAATAAATAAAGAATATCATAATATATTGGTTTCCTATAACTATTGTATGATATGTGGTAGGTGATTGTATTCCGGTTATTGTATACCGTATTGTATACGGTATTATTTGTAGAGGTGATGAATGAATTATTGAATTAGTAGTTATCAGTAATTGGTAGTTAGCAGTTTTACAGCAATTAAATTGTAACTACTACTGTTGTTATTTTATTGATTAGTAGATATTTCACTTATTATTATCGATCTTGTGAAAGATCGTATGTTAAAAATAAACACTGTGTAAAGCTAAAATCAAACACCAAACAACAATCGTAAAATGCTTCAATAACTTAGGAGTAAAAAACTAATAACCTGTTTGATTTACTCCAGTCTACTTTAACTGTAACCTTCAATGAATCGTTAGTTCAGCCGCTTTATCTCCAGATATGAGTTCATCTTTTGTATCTTTGCAATGAGATGTCCTCTCCATGCGGTTTGATTTAACTGCTACTTGGGAAAGATCATTTTATTTTACAGGCATTCTCTATCATCCATCAATAACCACTTATTTTCCTCGTTTACATTCATGTATTTTTTAAAGGTGATAGGTGAAAGAGCTCTCTGTTTCGTCTTCACGAGCAATTAGAAATTCAAACATGAAGGAGAGAACTCCTCAGTTTCTGGTTTTATTGGTATAGGCGGATATTATATTGATTTATGAATATTGCTTTCATTGAATAGATCTATACTTCTTAGACTCTTATTGAATATTATTCTACATTGATTGTCGTAACGACGTTTTCCAAATATAAAGAAAATTGAAATAGACAATACAGTATCATATAACGTTCATCCACTAAACAGTGGAAAAACAATAGTAGGAAAACAGGCTATCTGCAGCTCATAATATTATTGTAACAACTATGGGGGATTGAGCATATGCAACTGATACGGGGAAATTTGCAATTCAATCAACCTCCTTTGTTCTCACACTTCAATCGCTTCTTTTTTCATAGCCACTTCCCACTTGGAGGAAAAGCAGAACCCAGACAGTGTAAAAAAAACCTATCCAATTCTCCCTCAGTTTTGTCATCCAATTCTCCAGTTAGGCCAGATGGATTGTCATTGAGAAAAAACAGGCTCACAATTCAAGCATACTCAAAAATATTTTTGCTTCAAAAAATTTTTTTTTCACGAATTGCTTCATGAGAAAGCATCTTTGATTGTTCATCCAACGGCTGCTTCATCATTGTATTTTCATTGATAGCTGTCCTATAAGCAACAAAGTAACCTTGTTATCTTTAGCATGGTACTGTCTTATTATACATTGCTGTGGAGCCAACATTTTACGCTGGTAGGCTAATAAAATTTAAAAATGAAGATAATCAGTGATTCAGGAGAAAGGCATTAATTTGAGTAACGGGAGAGGGTTCAGGACTGGACAGTATAATGTAGACACCTGCAAAATACACCACGTGTTTTCTCTGGCCAACGGTGGAATAATATTATGAGAACCACATGTTGAACCAGTATGAATACAGACAATGGGGTTCTGAAATTCTTGTGTTTCCCATAAGCATTGTAAGAATTGTAGAAAATTTATTTTAGAAACAGAAGTAGAATAATGAGTTTGATCAAACTTACTTGATCAGAGCTGCAAAATCAAACACTTGGCCCGGTTTTACAAACGTCTGCTAAATTTTAACTGTTATTAAGTGCTAATTGAAGACCGCTTCTTTGATTGATTCTAGTCATATTTTACCGTTATTCAATCAAAATTACTTACAGACTTTTGCAACCGGCAGTCCGCATAAGTTATTGTAATGCCTACTTAAAAAAATTGATAAAATGAAAAATAATCGTGTTTTTCAAAAGGCCCAAATAGATTTATTTTTGGGAGAGTGAGTGTTTAACCATACGATGCAGAACATTACAATACGGTATAATGAAAGTACAGAAAAAGAAAAAGATCATGCCTTATGTCAGTGATGAGGAAGAAAAAAAAGAATAGATTTTTTTACTGGTAATTTTTTCATATCACCTTTGTAAAGTCTCGACATCAGAGCCATCTATGAACGCGGGAATCGTAGTTTTGTGACCTGCGCATGCGCACACTGAGACTGCGATTGGCGTTCCCACTCCATTTTTGTCTTCCCTTTGCCCCCTTTGGCTTTCAGAGTTGTTGAGTGCAGTTGCTATCTTTGTGAAGCTCCGCAATTGTCAACGAATTTCCACTAAGTTAAGTGATAAATTGTGTTCAAATCAATCTCAAACATGTCTGATATTGCTACTGAAATCAAGTAAGTAAAATCTGTGCTCAATAATTGTGGAGTATCATTGTATTTCTCTTCAAAAGTGTAGCTCTTTGTTTTGGCGGCTGAATGCTACCATAGCGTGTGTGGCAAGATGGCTGCCGGCCGGTTCATTTTACATCCAAAAATTCCTTTGTCTTTTTCTTTCATACAACGTATCTGTATTCCATTATTGAATCTTGCCTGGCCTATTTTAATGAATGTTGCTGGTATATTAGTCTATTTAAATATGTGAGCTGAATAAATTTTCTATTAGCGTGCATTCACCTCACACATTTGCCCAATTGAAAACCCGCTAAAAATGTAGGTAGTTCAACAAACACTGGAAACTACATTTCTTTTGTACCGTAATATTTTATGTTATTTTTGAATATTTAATGTTTGTTATTGATTAAATTCAAAAAAATTGAATTATTGATGTGTTTTACAATATTTTGAAATAGTAGGCTAGGTAGTCTATCTCAAAGTTTAAATTCTTGATTTCATTTGAATCAGCTTGAAAATATTATTTTTATAATTTAAAACGTTTCATGAACTTCCTAGTTCTTACCGTACATTTCTATTAAATTGAGGGCTTAAATATGAAAATTGTTCAATTTCAATAGACTAGTAATATGTTATTAGTACGGTAGGTCTATCTAAGATGAGTTGAATCAGTTAGCATCAAACTGATATTTTCCATGCATCAATGTTCATTAAATATTAATTTATACGATTTTTACAAAAGTGTAAGTTTTAAACTGTATTGTTTAATACTGTCTTTCTCTGTACTTAGATTGAAACTAAATAATATTGATTTTTTTGTAATTCCGATATTATTATACACTAGCCCAATTACTTATAGTTTAACCTCAATCCAATGAATAATGACTACTAAATGCTAACTCCAAATACGTACCGCAAAGATGTCATTTTTTAGCTTTTTCAACTGAGTTTTGGCCTTTGAAGACGCAATGAATTTTTTAATTTTATCGCTCATCTAGGCCTAGTGCACTTTTATCTCATTTTTTTCAATTATTGAAGTAACAATTATATATTATTCATCATTATCACATCGTATCCTGTTGTAATTGAGTATTTTAAGGGCTGAGGTGAATAAAACAAAGAGAAACCATCCTGTGCTTACTCATTGGGTAGAACCAGGTCTTTCTATAGGCTATACTAACACTATATAGGAGGTCTTGGTAAAACCCAAGGAATTTCTCTTCCCCCAGTAAAATTTAAATTTAAAAATTTGACACCAGATCTGAACGTTAAATCACTCCATACAATACGCATTTTCTACGTTGATATATAGACATCATTCTTATATAGGGTGCCCCACCAAGGTTGTAACAGCCGTTGACCATAGATTCTATTCGACATTTCTGACAAAAAATGTTTAGTGAACTTTTCTCCTATCGACCTTAGTTTTCGAGATATATCGATTTTTCGATATTTTCAGAATATGCTCACTTCCGGTCATTAAATACTCAATAACTCGAAAACTACTGGTCGAGTTTCAATTTCAAGGGTATTGTTGGAAAGAGGAAAACATTTCAAACAAGATTAATGTGATTTCATTCGTTGTTAGATATTTTGTAGTTTTTTATTAGGGCTTAAACTTGAAAAAATTCTATTCTTCAAATTCAAAGTCGAATTTCAAACCGTTTTTTCTCGATTTTTCTCCGGTTAATTATAATGGTTTCAATATTTCAAAAACTTTTCAATTTTATTAGCTTTCGAATGAGTATAAATTCGAAAAGGTAAGTTCCACGATTAAGTGTTCAAAACTGCTAATATCTGGGATGAACACCTTCAAAATGAGGAAATTCACAAACAGCATGCATCAAGTGATGATCCCTAGGTTGAAATCACCTGATTATTGCATTATTTCATGTACCATATAGCCTAAATCCTATATAAAATATAAATCATACACTTTTACTTAGCAGATCCAACAAAATTTATTCATAGAATAATAATTCAAAGTAGATGAATGACAGAACTTAAAAAAACTCATGGCAATCATTCAGATGGTAATCAAGTTACATATCATGCTCACTGCTTACAGGAATTCAAAATAGCCTCCATTTCTGTTTATGTATCTTCTGCTGTCGTTCATCAAGCTTCGAGTTGCCCGTCTCACGTCTTTGGGCCGTGCCTCCATTACTTTAAACGTCAATCGAATTCTGAGAATCAGTTCCTCCTTGGTCTCTACAGGTTCTCTCTAAACTTTACTTTTCACAACCTCCCAAATGTAGAAGTCTATCGGAGTAGACTACCTAAGGTCAGGTAAGCGTGGTGGCCAACTTACGGGTCCACCTCGGCCAATCCACCGCCCAGCATAATTTGTTATCTAGCCACCCACGGACGTTTCTAGCATAATGAAGGAGGCAGCCAACCAACTGCAGCCACATACTCTGCCTCAAATTGAGAGGCACGTCTTCCATCAATTCGTGAAGCTCATCGACCAGAAAGTCCATGAAAACTTCACCATTTTTTCTTGCAAGGAAAATGAAAGGTCCATGTATTTGTATTTTGGAAATTTAGCATCAGTTCTTCTGAACGTACTTTTATCTGTGATCTGTCCATCAAATGTTTGAAACACTATCTTGTGCTAAGATCCAACGGCAAAACTGCATCCTTGGAACAGTATCACAGGTTCATTCAACTCTTGAACTGGGGTTTCAAGAAATAGTCGAAAGTTATTGTTCTTCAATATTCTTCAATATCATTTTTGAAACATCCCAGCTGACCGCCGGATGCTGGATCGAGAATTCTGCTCGAAATACTTTAGAATAAGATTCTAAAAAGCTTCAGAAATCAAGACGGGCCTCTCCTGAAACTGCTCCTAGACCTTACCATCTTGACATCTGTCAATCTTAAAAACTTGTTATGGTCAGGTGTGTTTTCGAAAAAGTGTTTTCGGTCAGGAAAACGTCTCTTGTATACTCTCTCTGCCTCTCTTGAATTGCATCCACACTCTCCATACACCAAATAACATGTTCAATTACTCAATCAAGGTGAATTTCATGCTAATGAACGTGAACACTTCTCTACTAGCCAAAGTTGATACATATCATACCAATTAACTGGAAAGCACACTGAAAATAGGCTGAAACATAGACTTCTTGTTATTTTATTCAGGATCTATGGTACAGGAAATAATGCAAGTTATTGAAAAAGTCATTTCATTGTAGAATGTTGAATGTTGATTAAAACTTGTAAAAAAATATTGCCAGAGAGAAATCAGGTGATCTCACCCAAGCATCACCACTTGATGCATGCTGTTTGTGAATTTCCTCATTTTGAAGGTGTTCATCCCAGATAAAAGTAATTTGAACACTTAATCATGGAACTTACCTTTTCGAATTTATACTCATTTGAAAGCTTATGAAATGGAAAAGTTTTTGAAATATTTAAACCATCATAATTACCCGGAGAAAAATCGAGAAAAAACTGTTTGAAATTCGTATTTGAATTTGAAGAATAGCATTTTTTCAAGTTAAAGTCCTAATTAAAAACTACAAAATATCTAACAACAAATAAAATTACATTAATCTGTTTGAAATGTTTTTCTCTTTCCAACAATACCCTTGAAATTGAAATTCGACCAGTAGTATATTACAATGACCGGAAGTAGGCATATTCTGAAAATATAGAAAAATCGATATATCTCGAAAACTAAGGTCGATAGGAAAAAAGTTTACTAAACATTTTTTGTCAGAAATGTCGAGTAGAATCTATGATCAACGGATGTTACAACCTTGGTGGGATACCCTGTATAATTCCCTGATACCGCAATATAGATTGTTTTCAACCGTTATTATTATGCATGTTTTCAGCAAAATGTCTTTACTTTTCTTTAACCTCATGAATTGAAACATAATTTATTTACTCTCCTAGGCTATATATTCAATTATTTATGTTCAAGTTAGCTGTACACATTCATTCTCTCTAATGTTTTTTGTCAATTCGACAAATTTATTATAACATTTTCTATAGTGATTTAATCGTAAATAGACGAAGTTATACTTATTAAATATTATGCATTGCAGTATCTCAATAATCCACATACAATCATCACATCTCATTTTACTTATTTCTTATACCCGAGTTATTATGATAGTTTCAAAATTACAACTTGTAGAATCTAATGGTTTTAGGTAATTAACACCAACCCGTGTAAGTAAAATACCATATTGCTAAGTAGGACATTACGCAATTTCGTTACTCAAAAATTTATTCGACTCGGGATTATTTGTTAGTTTTTTTTAAATTGCTCAATTTTACTCTGATTATGCATACTTGATACTTGTGTTACGCTATGGTAGCTATAGTGAGGTCCACGTTATAATAGCAGTGGCAGTCTTGTCAATGCCTTCTATAGACGGTAGCAGATATAGAGGTTTATTGATGTAATATTGACTGTTCATTCTCGTTTAAAATTATATTTTCTAATAATGTCATAATGAATTTACATAAAGTAAGATGAAATATTTTGTTAATAATTCTACATTGTTAAAAGACGATCTGGCAACAGAGCAAAGAGAGAAAGAGATAGCGCTATCCGCTTTGTTGAATGATAGACAAGACAAGGATAGCAATACCATTGCTAATCAAACATTGCCATTATAACGTGGACCTCACTATAGGGATTGAAGTGTTTGTTATCAAAACCTAATCTCATTATTATCTATCTGTATAATTATTGTTTTTGTGTACATTCTATCATTTATTTCCACTAGGTACAGTAAATCACTTTTTATTGCTTCCAGGGAAACCCAGGCTGTCAGCACCCCTGAAAAGGAGGTGGAGAAGAAGCCGGTTGAGAAGGAAATCGTTAAGGAAAATGACGTAGAAGAGAAAGTGGAGAAAGAGGAGGAAACGAAAAAGGAAACAAATGGAGAAGCACCAGAGGAAAGCAAAAACGGCGACAGCGCTGACAAAGAAGAGCCAACAACAGAAAACGAAGACTCATCAGGTATTATTTCAACATTTTAAACCCATTCAAGTTGGCAAGAAGGCTCTCCCATACTAGCTCCCAAGCATATACACTATACAAGTGTATTTCAAGTTCTTTTAAACTCGAAAATTGCCCTTTTCAAATGTCTTTAAGGTTTAATTTATACGTTGATTGAAATGTTCTGTAAGGCTAATCAATTTAAATTAGAAAAATTACTCAGTCACAGAATTTTGAAATTTATGGGCAATCATTGGCTGATCTTCAATTTACACTGTGCTTTTATTATGTATTCCTTGATTGATGATTTCATACTGTTATTGACTCAATCAAGAAGAACATGGCTTGAGAGCAATCTATTGCTCTGTAAGTGCCATAATTGTTGCTGTTCTCACGTTTCTAGCATGTCGATTATATTTATTAATTACTATTATGGAAACTTACCGCCTCACTCCATAAATGCAGAAAAATCTTTTATCACATTGAAAGCTATTAGACACTTTGAATCGAATGTTAGATATAATCTTGAGAGCTGTTGGACGGACATTAGTGAAGTTGTGTCACTTCTTGATTATTGTCAAACAAAAAGCTACTTCATAAAAATATAATAAATTTAAACATTTTTACGTATTTCTAGATTGATAAAAATTTAATTCTATGATGCCTATGCTTCATAGTAATTTATGAAATAGTTCTCTTCCTTATATTTATATAAAAGCAATCAAATCACTTGACTGATATTTTCAATATATATTTTTTTAATTTGATGTTTCCTGCTTGAAGCCAAGATTTCTCATTTTATAATATGATTTTTCCCCAGTAACTTGACTGCTCTTGATTGATTTCAATCCTCTGCCCAATAAAGGTGTTTCCAAGTATATTTTCAAGTATCTACGATACCTACTTCTTAGACTCTTGGAGGTAGGAGGTTGAAAGGTTTTGTCGATTGTCTATGTAGTAGTATCTGTTATTAGATTCTATTTTGCGTATCCCACTTTTTATCTATTTATTTGTAATGCAGCCATTTATAATAGGATATAGGAAATGAATGGGATTTTAATTGAATATATAACTTGAATATTGATTCATTATATTATATAAAATGAATAACATTGATAGAGAATTGCAAACTTTCACAATATTGAATAACGAAATGTTTTTCTTTCTTTCAATGCAATGCGTCATCTGTTGGTTGTCATGAGTTTCAAAATATTTTATTTTCTCTTCTATGAACTAGACTACAGTTTTCAAATTCAAAACAGTTTTCTCCTTGAGTTGTTTCGTAAACCAGTAATGTTACTAAAACCCAGTTATATTCACTTCTGTATTAATTTTTTAAGCGAATCAATTTACCTCAATCAGTGGAATAAATCAATCTCAAAAAATTCCCATCTACTTGACATACCTTATCAAGTCTGATTCTCATGCATTATTAGCTTGAGATTTGATCCTTTGTAAGAGATAGTTGTATTTCCAAATAAAATCTAATCAATTTCTCATGTAAATAACAAAACTTGAATATTATTATATAGTGTTCCTATTTTTTTAGTTATCTAATATGCAATTACTGTATCCATACTATTTGATTTAGAATTGAATGAGGGTATTCAAATTGTAAATTTTTCTATTTTATCGAAACTTGGAAACAACCTTTAGTGGTTCAACTAATATTGAATTTTGATTTGAGTAATGTTTTTTAATTTTATTTACAATCATTGAGTGTTGTTGTAAATGTTTTTGATTTCAATCTCTGCTATTGTTTGACTTTTGAAAAGTTGAGTGCTTGAAGTTATGAATTTCAACTCCTAAACAAATTTAAAATATTCAATGAATTTAGGCTACATTATTCATTAATACAACAATACCGGTACTGAATCTTCACAGCTGTAGTTAACTCGAATCTGTCTATTAGACTTGAAATCAAGTTTCCGGTCAGTATTGAGTTCAGTGTTCATTATAGGCTACAACAAAAATGTAGCGTCCTCATTACTATCCTGAAGAATTATTATAGTTACTAATTTATAAGGGAGTTTAGAAAATCAATAAACCGTATTTCATTTTGAAAATGTAATATGTTACTTAAATCAATTTATCGTTAGGTATTAAATTTTTCAAGTTCAAAGTGCAACTCTAATAAATTCTTTACTATGCTTAAAAATAGCTATACAATTCTATTTCTGTTTCTAGTGACAGTTTGAAGTGATAATTTGGCACCTTGTGAGACCGGACTCTCAGTTAGTTTCATCACTATAAGCCATGTTTTTCTGATGTACGTTATCCGTACAGTACATGTGAGAAGAGGGGGGGGGGGAATCGGATATCTGTTGATTGTAATGACAGTTGATGGTAGGGAGAAGGCGTTTTTCATTAATGACGCCTCAATGTCTGAATAATTTATTGGAAGGAACTGGCTGTTTCCAAGGAGGATCAATAATGTTTGTCATGTAATAAAAGGGTTGTCGTGAATCCTTGCGAATACTGTGGCTTCTGTTTATCGAAATCATTCAATTTATAATCATGCTATCAACTTTTCAAATGTCTGTTTCTAGCTTGATAGTTTTTTCAAATAATATCTGAACCTTGAATTCCCTTCAAACTGTAGGAAATCTTGGGCTCGAGTAGTAAACTGAATATTGAGAAATGTTATGTATATAGTGCTCTGTTGATTAAAAATGTTCTATTTAATGAATTTGTTAATATTTTTTGTCTGATTTTCAGCATCTTCACGATTGATCATTCTTTTTCCGCTGTCACTTTTTATTGTTCATATTTGAAAATTGAGAAACTCCTGAAACAGAAATTTGGCATTTTGTTGTGTTGAAACATTGAGAGCCCACTTATTGAATATCAAAAGTAGCAAGCATGAATAAGAATATTCCTGGTAGTATTTGAAATTTATCTTTTCTAATTATTACAATGAAAAGACAGTTAGTTTACTTTAGAAACAAGTTTCTGAACTCCAGTTCTAATTTGGATTTAAAATTGAAAATGTCTAAAAAATTTAAAAATATGTAAAAAAGATTTAATTCTTTATAAATAGAACAAAATTCAAAGTTCAGTCTGATATTAATTTAATTTACCAGTTTTTGAAATGATTGCTTCACAGAATTTTTACAATTGTAATCATCATTTTCTCACTGACATGTCCTGATTTTGAAGTTGAAGTAATTATTCTGGTTTGTGCTGTTAGTTTTATATTGCATTCGGCATCTAAAATAATCTGTAGTATCATTGTTCCTAAAAAATTGATCAAATTTATACAAGACTTCCAGTAAACAAAATCGAGTTGGAAAGCTACTTATTTAATTTTTGTCACAAATGGTTGAAACTTTTCATTACATGGACATTTCATTATGCAATTTGTTGTTTGAGGACGAACTTCTCAATCCAGTGGTATGTTCTTGATATTCAATTAAAACATTGAATCTGGAGTAATTTGGTAGTGTAGCTATAGGGTTTAATACTGTAAATCCTTCTAGAATCGTAGTTGAAAAGATAATTTTCAATGCCATGAATTATTCCTATCATTTGATCCGTCGTCAAAGTTATCATGTTTATTTAGTCGATTCTCATTTAGAGTAATTTCTGAATTTATTTTGTCACAATTTCTTGATTCATGTGTGCGTTCCTTTTTGTTACATCAATGGTTGGTTAGCAATCTTGATTGAAGATTCAAATGACTCGATTGGAACCTAAGCTGTTAACTTTCGACTGATTTTTTTCAATCAGTTACCTTCAACAATCTTCCCTTTAATCAGTTTCATTTCAATCAGAAACCTGGAACTTGACCAGTTGACTTCAACCAGTTAGCGGTATTTAATCAACTGATTGAGTCAAAGGTCAATTTACCAGAGTAGAGTGATAGCTTTCCTCACTTCAACTTATCGTGACATTTGAGCAGAGGGTGTGTCCCTCTGAACGAATTGCAATTTCATGTGTAAAAGCAATAAATATTGCAAGTTTCGATTCTCAGCAAAGCCACAGTTTAACTTATTGAGAATTTATGAACTTATTGATTATCAGCAAAGCCACAGTTTAACTTATTGGGAATTTATTTATCAGTGATCGAAAGATTTCGTCTCATTTGCCAAAAATTATATTTTTTGGTAGACAAATCTTCATTTGTCAATGTTTTAACAATATTTTTGCATTGTCCAAGAGCTTATCAACATTATTCTATTTGAAAGCTCTCATATTTATGGTGTTACTGGGTGAAGTGTCATTATTCCTTACTTTTAAATAATAATTTCCAATGCTGTTACAATTTGAAACATTTAAAATAGAATTCATTATATTATTATAGATCTACTGTTAGTTTTTTAAATTCCCACACGGTTATCTTTACTCGAAAAAATATATAATGTTTGAAATATTGATAAAGTAATACAATAATACACAAATATGCTGTGATAGAAACAAATTTAATGGCTACCAGAATCAACAATCATTCACTGTAAGATAACAAGTATCTTATACTCACACACATGCATCAAGAGATGAGTGATGCATTTTTTCTATTCAAATATCATTTGTCTTTCGGGCTGAAAACAAATATTATTTCATGATGCTCCTGTTGGTATGTGAAGTAGCTTTGATTGTAATTACTCTATCAAAGATATTAATTGGTCGATACAACTAAGTTGAGGAAATGCTATCAGTGCAGATTTCAATTCCCCAGCTTGTGCAGTGAACGAAATTATCAATAAAAGTTTATTATAGAAGGTTCTGCTTATTTTTGTTATAAATTTCGTCGGCCTATGAGCATTAGTCGAGCGTAAGTTGAACGTCTGATGCTGAAAATATTCTGAAGAACATAACTTCTTTAATTTATGTAGGATTCTTAATTTTTCAAATAGATCTCATTTAAAAGATATTTCATATACTGATGTTATAATTTTAATGCGTGTTTAACAGAGAAGGTTCATAGAATCGGCTAAAACAAAATCCATTATTACTATTATTTTTCCTCTGATTTAAGGTATTGGAACAACTTAAATAAAACTTATCCGAGCAATTCCATTCCTCAATATCAGTACAATTTACAACTATTACAATATATGAGCAAACCTGGAGCTCATGTGGGCATCAACCTCAAAAAAATGTACAATGCTAGGTTGTGAATAATAGTGATTACTTAATTGAATTTATTTTTAATTATTTTCCAATAAATGAATACTTGTAAACTTGAAAATAATAAATATATTTAATCCAATAAATGAAACTATGAACCAGCTAATCAACGACTGACCTTGCTAACTACTGTGCTTAGTATTAGCATCGAAAAATAACTACAAATTATTATATTCTCTTTGGTATTAGTTTCCTGTTCAGTTCTTAATAAATACGGTACTGCTTTTGTTATTATACTTTTTTTGGCGTATGAGGGCTTCAATGTGAAATAAAACTTTCGAGTTGATACATTTGTAACTACTAGCAGCCTATGCCTTTTTGATAAAGTTCCTCTTGTAAAGTCGACTCCTTATGAGTTTGAAAGTTGCTTCCCACCTAAAGCTGTAGTAGGTTTACTCATCTCTCATCATCATCGTCCATCTCATTACCCACGCACAAGCCTGGAGCTCATCTAGGCATCATATCCAGAAAATATATAATGAATACGGCTTCTAATCATTTTGAAGAATGCAACTTTTTATATTATATTGTATTATTTTGGTGTAATTTGAATTTGCGAAGTTTGAAACTTCACTTAGCTTGGCTTGAACCTCGACTTGAAAATTATGAATATTCTGAATTTATAGTAATAGTAAAAGCTTCTAACCAATTATTTACTTTTTCAGTTTTAAATATTTATTTTGTATTGAATTGGCTACTGAACAAGCTGGGAAACTGAATGTTGTATTTAGAGTCATCAAATTTGAGAAGTCCACATTTCGATTGATTTTTGTGTGCTTATAATAATGCCAAATTTCATGTTACAGGAATTGTTTTGTTTTTGTGTGTGTGAGTGAGCTATATTTTGTAATGTGAGTGCCAAAACTAGAAAACTAGTTCTTAAGATATATTGAAATCTATTATGAAATGGGTTTGAATAATATTCAGACTTGAGTTACTTGGTAGTTCGAAGTTTTAATAAATTATCTCATCACCAAATTTAAAACTTGGGAGCGCGGTATGGAAAGTGGTTCAATTGTAGGAAAAACATTTTATAATTCATTAACGTTTTTCTTTCGTTGGTAGTAATTTAATGAAAAACGAATTATCATCACATCTCAGTTAAAATTTAAATAATAATTATTGAAATTTCCAGGAACATCAATTCATAATTCCTACTGGGAATTTATTTCTGTAAAAAATTTTAGTTCCTCTTTTAGACGTAGTTTTTAAAATGTAATAAATTAAAATCAATTAATGTAACTGGTATACTATACTGTTTCCTAGGCTGTTGCATGATCACATCATACATCGCTATCATTTCAGGAAAAATCAGTGCCGTTTTTTCGATCAGCAAACGTGAAATTATCATTTGAGATATTTCAAAGATAACTGTAACGGTCCGTGTTTTGAAGTTATCTGTGACGCTTTTTTGATTCACGTAATAGATAGCCTACTTTGTCCCTAGTTTGATAGTTTTATCCAATGCTGACTTCGTAAAAAATAGGCTAATTTTTTATTCTCTCGTGCATTGAAGAGTCCTTTGACTTTAATTTGCCTTTTTTGGACTAAAAATTTGACTTGAATTTACTAAATGATTGAACAAAATTATTTATAAAAATCTGGGAAAGGGACAGTTTTAGGCTGAGCCTGCATTTACCAATCATTAATATTTTTGTGTATCATAAATGTATCATTGAATAAATATATCTGAAATGAATTTCTGGTTATTTCAAATCCCAGTTTAATACCTAGAACTTCGAATTAATTTTCCTTCCAATTGTATGATTCTCGGCGGTGCTGAACACCCTTGATACAAACTAAGGGAGGGGTGCAGTTAGATATTCAATTCTATTAGATTTTTCAAGTAATGAAATAAACTTAATTTTATTTTCAAATATCATCAGGTAAACTTAGAATTAGAATGAATTCTTCGAAGTCAAGATTCATTTATTGATCCCATGAAGAAACTCCAAATAGTTTTTCTACTAAAATATTGGACAGAACTCCGCAAAGTGATATATTTCAATTCAGGAAATTTAGACAAATGCTAGATCTTTTTAATTGTAGACTCCTGTATTATGGAAGAGTATTTTTCCTCTCCTAATCTTGATATATCCATTCAAATACTCTCTTGGTTCATCCAAATCGGAATCCGATTGAATAGAAAGCAATTGAACCACTTTCCGACGATTAAAACAAATACTGTGCTGCACCAAATCATATTTAGAATTTTAGATAAAGGTGAACATAGTTACTTGAAAATATTAATATTTATGTTAGTTTATTTAACTAGAAGTTGTGATTTGTTGAAACTTTGAAGTGGTCAACTTTTTGACTGTTGCATAATATATTCAGTATATATTCATTTTGAATTATTGTTGTCTGCACAAGGTCTCAATAAGCTCATAGTAGGTTCTTCTCAATCAACGATTGTGATGTCAGCGATTCAAAGGTACTGTAATTGGATTGCTCAATGAACTGATGCCGGAAACAAGCGGTAAATCCACTCAAACTCTTTCCCCTTATCATCATGTGCTAAGTGCAGAGTTATCTGGGTTACAATGCCAGTTGCAAATATGAGACCATCATGCTTCCTCTTCCATCACCCTTAAAACCTTTAAATTTCAATACCGTCTTTATTTTTGCTAACCCTTACAATCCTAGTATTCACCTCTTGTTAGCTTTCATGGAGAAATGCTCATAAGAATCAATGCTTAGCAGAAAATCATAACTACTCGCAAGGATACAAACTTGATTGCTTTCAAACTCTGATAATTTCGATTTATGCCTGGTAAGTCCTGGCTAATATTGTTTCAAACCAATATCTGCCAATATTGCTTTCTTTGAAATCTCTACCATGATCTTGGAGAAATTCACTAAAACTAATTCTATTTTGAGGTTGAAATATTATTACTGCCTTATTTCATTGAGAAGAGAAGTTATAATTAACATGATATTCTATTCTGTTATTATCTGGTGTCCTTTCGGTACTTCTAGTAACTTTTCCCATGACTCTTAGATAATAAACAGTGAAATCTCATGAAGGTGACTACTTGTGAATTATTATCACTGAGCTCTTGTGTTTCGAATCTCCAAAATGTCTGGGCTTTCATTCCATTGGAATGATTGCTATAATGTGAATCAAATATTTATCAATTCGAGCTTTTGAATCCACCAATGTCTTGATTCGATTTCAAATCCAGTATTTTTTCTTACTGCTTTGTCTTATGAAAAATTTCTTAAATGAATTTGATAAATATTTTTATAGAAAGTGCAGTACACACGCTGGATGAGACAGATTCTAACATTCATAGATACATAATTTTCAAATTAGAATTGCCTGCAATGTCTTCAAAAACTTCTCAAATCGTGGCATTTTCTTGTGTCAGTATGGTTCCATGGCTTCTGAAAACTGAGATCATATCACTTCTTCCCCCAGATACAAAATTAGAAAGCTTTAATCATCCAACTCACATCTGCTCAAATTGAAAATACTCTTAGTAAGATGGAGCTTTTTCCAGTCTACTGTATTGTAACTTAATTGCGTTGATACACAAATCTTCTGCCAATGATCAAGTGTTTGTTATGATCTAGTATGTCTTCACATCTTGACTACAGTTGAAAATCCTCATCTACATCCTAACAAATTATCCAGTAGACCTATTAACTGTACTAAACGTTTGCTAAACTATGTACGTGTATGATCTAGTAAGAGATCGCATAATCTTTTACTAGCCTTTACTATATTATTCAATCTGTCCAATGCCATGCTCTATTAACAGAAACGATATCTCATATTTCTCCATTCGTCTGTATCATCCTCTCATTAAGATCCTTATCTACATCCTTCCATTTTTCCCATCTACTGATAGTTTTGAGAGAGATATTTTCCCTTCGTACTTGAATTACTATGTCCTCTGCTTCTAATTAGGTAGTTTTCATTGATGCTACTTTTTATTAAACAGTTATCAATTCCTTGAAATGAATTTATCATTCTATTTTTAGAAACAGTACAAAGTGTGTATCATTTACAAATAGGAGTTTAATTAGAAATTGACCGCTTTTTGTCATACAATTGAGTATTAAACTTTTTATTTCAATTTCAACTTTGTGACTCAAATCATATTTCTAACTTACAGCTACATTTTAGACACGAGCTTTGTTTGGATAAGATGTGGTGATGGAGAAAGTTGGAAGTTGAAATTGAAGGTTTGATTGTTGATTGAATGATGCAAATGCGCTTAAAATTTTTGTATTAAGTAGGCTGTGAAGAAATGAAGTGTTGCGTCTTGGTGTTGTGTAACTGGTGTAATTTCCTCACAACTGGGGGATTTGGAGCTGCACGATGGAGTTTTTGTTTTCCTAAAGTGTAATTTTTTCTGTTTTCGATGAAGAAGCACCCCTGTCTAATGGCAGGCGGGGGCAAAAGAGTGCAGCTCTGATCTCTCAGCTGTGTCTCTGCTTCTCAGGACGTCGAACACTCGATGTTGGACCCGAGGCTAGACTTTATCCACGAGGCTAGAGCATCAGTTCTGTCTGTTTTACCTGTAATTGAGCAGTCAGCCAATATTTATCATAAAGCATTATTTGACAAATGACAAATAAACAACAGAACCGTGTAGTTGACGGTGGGTCAAAAAAAGAGCTAAGTAAATTAATATAATTGACATGTTTGCCGGCTGTGCTTTTTCACTGGAAAAGCAGCAAGCCTATCTATCATACGAATTTTTTATCGATATTTTCGTAATTCACTGGTTACACCAGCTATAGTATATCTAGTTGAACACATCTCTGTACGCTTCTAAACTTATTTAAAAGTGTACACTAAGGCGGAGAAAAATGGTCGCTCATATAGTGCAAAAAATATGATGAATATTCCTGTATGTTTATTCATGGCCAGCATGTTTCAAGATGGATTCCTACTCTTGTGTTTAAAGACAAGTTTGTGTCAGACGCCGCGACATTTTCTTTATAGCTCACTACATATCTTGAATATTTCAATCATATGATGGGTCTATTTGTGAAAAATTATTGAAGAAAGATGTTGTGGTCACTTTTTTGTCGATGTATCGTTTTTTCTATTTCTATATTGGCTTTGATCGTTTTCGTCCATCAGATACCAGATAGCCTTTGCTTTTCCAATTTATAATCTACCAATAACCATTTGAATTAGTGTACATCAATTTCCTTTAATCTTCAAGACACATGATAGATATGGTGCGTTTCAAGTTCTTATTGAGTAATGCAATCGAAGTGTTGTACCTTCATACTTCATTTGTAATTATTTTATTTCTTATTGTATTTTAGAAACATTTTTCTTGATGCGTGGCTCCCAGCCTCAATTGAAACGCGAGCTGTTGCAGGCTGGCATTCGTTTCTGATTTTAAAATGTTCCTCATGGCCATTCTCATCTTCGAGAACAAGATGTAAATTGAACAACGATTTGTGGTCTCAATTATGATTTTCATATGTCCCATTGTCTAATGTGATTGTCTGCTATCGTTTCCTGGTCGTGGGTTCGAATCCCGCCGGTAGGCATTGCTTGATCATAACAAATCATCCACACACTTCTCATTACCCACCAAGCTAAAAGTTCATATGGGCATCATCCGCTTGATAGCAGGCTTACATTTGACATTTCGGAGTAAACTATTCATCTGAAAGTTCTCTTTTCATTAATTTTTACCATTTTCTCGATTAATTATTGAAAGATTGGAACACAGTTCCATTGTTATTAAGCCTTGTCATAAGAACCTAGTTCCGTCGTCATTATCGTTCAAGTATTTTAATTGTGCAGCATCTGTGACTTGATGCGATATGCTTCTTTCCACTCTCCACTGGTGCAATTTATTAGCATTTTTATGATCTCGTCTGATTGGTCAGAAATGCTAGTATAACAGCCTTTAAAGGAGTCTCTTATCATTTGTGAGAGGATAAACGAATTGAAATGAAATTTCTCATATTGGAGAGAACAACTGCGGTCCCGAACTGACAATGAATGAGGCGAAATATCTCCCTATGCGAATGATATTTTTTAGAGGTTTCCTTCAGAAAAAATAGTTTTTTCAATTTGTGATCGATAATTGATGAGAAAATAATGTTTCTCTATCTCTATCAGGGGCTAATAGAATTTTGCTACAGATATCAAAATTATGCAAGGTTTGACTGCTTCTCCGTAATATTTAATTGATTTGACTAATGCTAATTGAAAAACTAAATTGCTCTGGCATCCAGGGTACAGCTCCTATCTGTTGATTTGCTCTTATCTGTGTAACAGAATGCAGACTGCTGAGGTTGATGGCAAATGAGTGCTGAATATGGAATTCCTCAGGACTCCATACTTGAGCCCCTAGCTGTAAATGACTTACCTTATAATGTTGTTGCCAATTATGCAGATGGCACAACCCGAATAAATGCTGGTCGTGGTATTCTAACAATTTATGAAGGGTACAATAATGCAAAAGTATAGGTAACATGTCTTTATTCATCGTTTTCAGTATTGCTTGTCTCAATCTCGCAATGTCTTTTAAACCAATACCATTTATACATCATCATCATAGTCAATAAATAATTGAAAGTCTTACTTAAAGTCATACAAATCCATAACCTTTCGGGTCCGGCTTGGCTGGCAGGACATTCCACTCCTTCGCCTCCAAGGTGGGGTTTTGCTTGTCGAGCATCAGTCGCCTACCCAGAGTAATATTCTTATTGAAAAGGTTGAAATCGTGTACTAGTGCTGGTTTATCAGTCCTCATAACTTGACTTCAAATGAGAAGGGCAAGGTTGATAATGTTCCATTTCGTTACAGTATCACCGCGTGGACAATATTTTTTTTTGTACGTATCCAAGTGTATTTGTTCCCATCAAATCATTTACTTGAAAACTCTATCCAAGTTCCACATCTCGTTAAGTAGCGGCAATTTGTATCTGCCAGTCTTATCAATATTGGATTGAAAATATTCGCAAGGCTTTTTGGTTGGTTGAAACTCCCGTACGGCATTAATTGGAGGATTATTTCAGCCGACTCAATTTGAAGACTTGGAGGTGGTGCCATTGGGTAAATGTTGACCCCTCACATTACCCCTCACAGCCAGTAGCATCACTAGTCTTACTGGAAAGCAATTATTTATTTTCTTCATATTTTGATATTGCAATTCCACTTCAAATCAAGTAGATTTGGTATTTTTTAGTATTGGCAGTTGGAGGCCTTCAGTTGTGAAGTATTTATAGTTACTGTGATTGACATAAATTCATTATCCTTGGAATACGTCTTGAAACATGCTGTACCCATCAGAAACTGCATTGAGCAATTATATGCCAAACTGAAGTTACACCATACCAATAATATCAAATCAATTTTAAATTCATATTTACATTTTTGGGGCTATGCTTTAACACTAAGCCGTTAGTCTTTAGCACACCATTAAGCTGGCATTAGAACAATGCGCTTTTATATATTATATCCGTTGATGTGGATTAATACTGAGCATTACGTTGTAAATTGAAAACAAACATTACTCTTAAGCTCTAAATCTATTCAATTTTATTATAATGTAACCATCACCTAACGCTTACACAGTTATTGAGCATAAGTATAATTATTTTCATATTACTGCACTCAGAATTAAGAAAATATTTCTAATTAAGCATGCTTACATACATTATGTGTGAGAAATGCTAAAAAATCACACATATTTCTTGTCAGGTTCAAAACTTTACGCGCTATTTTTTATTGAAATTGTTATGACTATCTTCTAAGATTAAGATTTGGTTGGAATGGAGTGAAATGAGTGTAGAATGAAATTTTCATTGTTGATGCTTCTGTAAAACAGTCATTTCAATATTAATTTGAAGTGAAGGTATTGGCTTTCCAAGCTTTTCCAAGTACTATCCTTTGGTGAGAATAACTGCTAGTGGATAATCTTTACTTATTGGTATTGGACGTAGCAAGTTAACAAGAAGTAGGCAAAAAATAAATTCGGAATTTGAAAAATATTTTGAAATGTAAATTGTCTCAAACGTGGCTATTAAAATTACAGTTTGAGCTCGATAGTTTATATCATTCTACAAATCAAAGAAATATAATTATAACTTTTACCCTAATCGTATTTTTTAGGAGCTAAATAATAACAATTTTCATATTTTGTAAATCTAAATACTGTAATGATTATTTTTCCAGCAAAACATTCTACTACCGAATAAAGTGCGATGACTTAGTATTTATCAAGTTGTGATGAATCCAATTTCAATGATTACCAGATTGCTTATGCAACAAATCCCTACGAAATAAGATAGTCTTGTAATTTTTACCAAGAAAATAAATTATAATTTTTGTAAAGAATTATGAGCTGCTTTAAAAGCGTTATCAAGTGGTTTATAGTGAACTTCAGTGTTTATCTGAAACAGTGTTTCCTCTTATAATAAACCTATATTAACAATTGATGAGAGAATAATTATATAATTTTCTTGACTAAAACTGTATATTTCATCTCTTTGAATAGAGAATAAAGATGATAATCTCAATTGCCTATAGATTCCACTGTAATGATCGCGTAGTTTTCATTCCAATAAATAATTCTGTGATCGCCCAAAAAATTATGTTGATTGTGATCCGCTCGTACTAATACCAAACTGGATAATATCGAATTCAAATTTAAAATAACTGATTTAAATGAATTGAAATATACTGTAACGTTCTTTTTAAAATAGTTCTGATATTAATGGATGTTAATCAATAGTAATAATAATTAATAATATGCAACTTATGATTCCTTTGGGAAAGTTGAATGAAATTTGAGTGAATATAATTATTAATTAAGCTCATGGCATACTACCAGTCTCACGTTAAGTACATTTTTTGTCAAAATTTTTGTTTTTCCATTTTTTTATGAAGTTGAATTTTGTTTAATATAGCCACATTGATACAGTCTGTAATGCCTCGTTATGCAGTAATTTATTTACAGCTCCGATTCTAACTGGAAAATTATTAGACAGCTAATACAAATTTCCATCAAAATTTCTTTCATCACCAGTCTTGTCTAGACTTCTATGTTTAAACCTTCTGTACTTTTAATACATATATAGACATATAATTCTGGTATTGAGACTTTGTCTATTCCTTGAATTATTTCAATTCTCAGTTAACGGACTTGAATATGTTACAATCCAATAAACGATTAGATTAACGTCATGCTCGCTTAGGGTAGATATTAGATGCTTGATTTCCAATTTTCTATTAATTGATATTACTTGAAATATTTGTAAACAAATTTTATATTTTGATAATATTCACTGAGACTGGTGGTGCATTTAATGACTAAACAGTTTACTTACAGAAAACATCTTACAATTTTTTAAATAGTATGACATAAATAATAACAGTATCATTGTTACTTCCAACTTTCCATATTCATTGCTTATTGAAATTATCTTCCAAAATTACAGATATTGTATTAGTAAAGCCTTCAAGCTAAGAAAGCTAATGCCTTTCATTTCTTTTCTTTGTATCACCAAAAGTTTCAATTAATAAATACAGATAATGGCTGAAGAAGGCATTGCAAATAGATTTTTAGTTTTTGTTTATCATTTTCAATGTAGTTATTTAATATTTACATTTATCAGTAATTTTCTCACTAGTAACAATAACAATTAACATTACTATTGATAGGATTAATAAAACTGACATTTTTAGTTCATCGATTTGGTCAACTATTTTAGATTACATTGGGGGTGAATAAATACACAACTTCAATACGTTATTGTAAAGTTTGTTAATTTTATGCCACATAGTAACAGTAATTTTTACTTTTAATTTCTTGGATTTATTTAGTACAGTACTCATGATTATTTCAACTGAAATTAAATGAAATTTATTGATAAATTTTCACAAAAAACAGCAACTTACAATTAAAAAAAGTAGGAACCAAGTTGACCACTCTAACCAGTATTCGTGGTCAACTTACATAAAAAATAAAAATAATCATAATTACTTAAAAATTACATAATGATTATAACTTGATTTAAATTATACAAGAATAAAATCCATTGATTTTTGAGTCTAGCATTAATTAAAAATCTCTTGCACTCCGTGACGTCTGCAAACCAATGTGAACAAAAATATACAGCCAGTACAATTTATCTTGAATATTCACAAAATATAGTCTATTATTATTATTTTATATGGATGTATTAAAAACCATTATTACTCTACAATATATTTCTCACGATTCTAATTATCGAAAAGAGAAAAAAAATTATATAATGTTAAATCTGTATATTATTAGTACCTGCTTCTTTATAAACATATTCATACTTATGTCATTGTTGACAGAGTGAAAAACTAATTCTTGGAAAGACATTAGCCAAGCTCTTAAAATTTTTAAAAAAGACAATATTTTGGAACGATTGCTTGGAAATTGATTTATTGACTTTTGGTAAACGAAACATTCTTTGTGTTCTATTCATTAGAACAAGAAGTTTTCTATTCATTAACTCATAGTATACACTACTCAATATTCTCTTTTCTTTATTTTTCCTTTATTATCGTTAATCAATATTATCAAAATGTTAAGAAAATTAAGAAATGAGGTCAACTCCGGTCTACTTCTATCCTGATTTTTTTTATTCTAACTTTATATTATTCATTATTTGATAGGTAGGTACACATTATTTTTGACCATATTTTTACTTATTTACAAGAATATTAGGAAAATATGACTTTTATAGCTTTTACAAGCTAAAGAATTTTACCATTGATAGTCAACTTGACTTGGATGGAATTATTCAACAGCAATAAGAGATACATTATAAATACCTTGATATTAAAACTGTAAATCTCAACTTCATTCATAGTTAATCCTGCCTTCATTTGATCTATCTTATCTTTTTTTACTTCCATATCAAGTTGTTTTATTTTGTAATGAAAATAGCACAATTCTCTTCTAGCTGTAGAACAAAAATTCATTGCAACAGGTCAGTTATGTCTTTTGCAATGTCTTCAACAGTTCTAATAATAAATAAGTCTCGCATTTGTTCTACTATTCTGTAAACTAATTTTTCAATATGACATTTTGATTTAAAATTTGAGTATGATGTAAGCAGTTCTTTTATAGCACACTTTAATATTTAGATTCTTACTCCAATTCTGGGTAGTCTAACATGTGTCAATCTATTGCAAAAAAAAAAATCATCCACAACAAAATTTCTTCATGATTAGTGAATAATTGCAGAAGTGAAAATGATCTAGTTTTCATTCAGTCATTCTGTGTAACAATATACATATCCAAGTTGAATGATTATCAAATCTATTGTTACATAATATTTCTGCCAAACTTAGCAACACAAGTTGACATTTCTTTAGATTCGAAAGTTTATATTCAAATGCTACTTGTGGACGAATATTTTATTATCATGGATGATAATTTAAATGTCATGAAAGTCCAGCAAGAACCATTTGCAGCTACTAAATGAATGATAATCTATAAAATCAACTGTATCATTTTGTATTGCGTTGTTTTTCATGCTCTAATTATACATTTTTACTCCAATTCTGATTGATTTAATAAGATTAGTATCAGTCACCTACATTTAATGAAAACATTTAAAACCGCAAGCATATATCATAAAAATGACTTGCTCTCCTTGGCAGTATTTACATTATCTTGGCTGTTAGACAGTGTTATGGTATTTTAAATAATGAATTATGGTTTGTTGAAGCAAACATTTGAGATTCAACAATTATTTTCTCTGCTCAATACAGTAAAATTTCAATTATGATCATGTTGAAATGAGACTTGAGAAATCTCCAGCAAAATAACTTTCATTTCCTAGAATAAAACTCAATTTATACTTCTCATAAAAAACTATTATAATTATTATTTTTCCAAATTCTCATTTGGAATGAAATACCTTCCATTCCAACAATGAATGTCATTTGAATTGGAAGTTTAATTTAATTAGTTTCGCGATCATAATGAAATGCTGTTGCTCATTTCACACAATTATTACAGACAAATTAATTAGAACAGCATTTTAATTGACTGTAATTTTTCAACTTGTTTCAAATAATAAGAGAAACTAATTCTATTAATACATTTTTCTTGTTGTCGAAAAATGAACTCAGGTTGAACTCAACTTGGAGCTCAAGTTGAACTAGTCAATTTGGATAGAGATTTAAATATAAATTGGAATAGCAAATAGTGAAAATTATTGTAGTACTGGAATGAATCTTGGGTGTTTTGAAGAGAAATATTCAAAGCAATTCTTAATTTTACTAAATTTTATCTATTGGTTTTATCCACGAGTCTAGAGCTCATGTGGGCATCACACTCAGCAGATTTAATAACTTGTTAACTCAAATGTTTGAGTCAACAAAAATATAATTTGTCATGTTATGATATTTTATCAGAGTTATAAATTTTGTTTCCTTGAAAATGCTCAACATCATACTCACTATTTAATCTCAAACCCTTGAATTATTGTCGTGACAGTTATTTTTCAAATACAATTTTGGAATGATTGTTTTACAGACATCTCAAGCATATCCCTTCATCTTGGACTCTACTCTTTTCTTTCTTTTGGGAGTGATCGATACATTGTGAATGATGCTCAGCAATTTGTTAATGATGACTATTTCAGCCTGTTGCAGTGTCTGCTCTGCTAACCGTTCTCTATGTTTTCAGAGGCTAGCCTCGATTGGCATAGTTTTTCATATGCTGATGTTTGTGTTACAGATGTGTCTGACAAATGCGCCATCAAGAGGAAATCGGTGGGCGGCGGAGATGCGACCGACAACCTCGATGCGACCGAGGAGAAGAAGGCCAAACTGGACGCCGACGAGGCGCCCGCAGTCGCCGAACCCGTCACCAACGGCGTTTAAGCTACCCCACCCTTCTAGCATTATTCCCATAGACTAAGTGTTTACTTTAAATAATTTTGTTCAGAATAGATTCCGGGTGGAGCTTAGTGGAACAGTATTAAACAACATAACACTAGAATGTTTGCTACAACATTTTGATTCGTGACTCCCACTAGCTCTTCACCCCCTCAACATCTTCTTGTCTCTTCAACCTATCTGTCGATTTGTATATGTGAACACAGACTGTGTATATTTTATTAGGTTTTCATCTGCTCATCATTCCTTTAACTTTTTCGCAAATATTATACTGTAGTTAATATATAATCTTGTTCAAATCTTGTAGCCGTGGTGAATTACATTAGGATTTAAATACCCACCGTATTATATGATACACAGTAATAACAACCACTAAAATTCAATTCAACAAAATTTGCGAATTTTGTACCTGATAGTTCTTTTGTGCACAAATTAGTTACCTGAAATTGTCTATTTACAGTTTTCCACAAACGCGAAGCATATGAAACGTCTTGCTTATTATTTATATATCAAGTGACATAGCTGTTGATTCGGCTTTAACGTGCTAATAAAAATTATTGTAACATTTGGTGCATTAATATATTGTGTGTTAGATATTGCATATGTATCACAATATTGAAATAAACTTGATGATATTGATTAGATTTAGGAGAAAATTGTTCTGAAACATTTTGATTGTGTGATTCACGCTAGCTGCCAGTAAGAGTATTATTTCTTTGATATTTATTAATTTTTTTATACTCATGCGGAAAAATAGATATTTTTCTTATTCTTTTTCTGAAGGAATTGTTTGCTGTAGCTTTGACAGTTTTGGTTTAATATGTAGTGACAATTGAAGTGTACGGTATTTTGTATCTTAAGAGCAATAAAAGTTGGTTACAAATAGTTTGTTTACCATTCTTGAAAGCATTCACAATCTAGTTCTTAAATCATCTATATTCAAAATTCAAGTTGGAAACTTATATGATAAGTTTACTTGTCATATGATTACTAAAATAATAAGTAATACTTCAACGCTTAATAAATAGTTTTAAGATCTATTCACGCGTAGCGTAGCTAGAAATTCGTCTTCGGAAGACGTAGCCAACGTACCACCTAATGTTAATCAATCTGTCCATTTCACACCAGCGTAGCGTTGATTTAACATCAAGAGATAGGACGGCTACGTCTTTCAAAGACTTATTTCCAGCTACGCTACGCAGGCTGTGAAAAGACCGTTAATATTCAGTATAGCGCGTATGTTCTCTATGTACAATTGCTTTGAGTTATACACTTAATGGGATTTCTGAACGATTTTAATATTGATGGAAATTACTGAGATATTGCATTTATTCAAATGCTAATGAATTAATAACTGCTATTAAACGAAAATTCAAATCAATTTCCATCTAGCTGTTTACCCTGTTGTCAATATTTGCAGTTTCAGAAGTCTTCGGGGTGATTTGCAGCATTTAATTTGGATTTTCGTTCAATAATAGTTATTGATTTTAATATTACTGGTTGTATCTAAAATAATTACTGAATCAAGATTAAAATATACTACAGGCTCAGCCTAGTTTTTCCTTCAATGTCATAATTATATTATGATTGTAGTATTTTGTACAATAGATGAATAATAAATAAAATTACTGAATAACTTGGTCATATTATTGGTTCATATGGTTGAAAACTTATCCATGTAGTGTATTTCTATAGAGAATAGTTTTCAAATATGAGTAAAGCTTCTTGTACAAACTTTATCAAAGCCTGACTTTCGATCATTTATGTTGAATTTTTGCTTAAAAATGCCTTGATCAAAGTTTTTGCAATTGGGAGGAATATGCGGAGCAGAGAAATAGAGGAAGATTTGCCTATTACTGTGATGATTAGAGTCCTAGAATGAAGAGCAGAACAGTGGTTTCAGAGAGGAAACTACGTCCCCACGTGTGCGTATCATGAGCAGTTGAACACTCACTAAAGACTACAGAACGCTGTCTGCTTTAGCACGGCGACATCGCCGCCGCTGTTTCTACTTTCTCTGCTTTGCATATCCCGCCAAGTCGGAAGTTGTTTTGTATTGTTTGACTACAGTGACGCAACAAATCTTGGCATTGGTGATTTGTGACAGTAGTTACCATGACTTGCCTCTGCTGTCGCGCAATAACACTTTTGAAGTGGAAACACTTACTTTTTAGCTGTGACAACGTTTCGCCCTGTTGTGGGTCATCTCCAAACTGACATTTGTAACTAAGCATATGGTCCAAACGTCGTCACTGCTAAAATTCAAATATTTGTTGAGAAGAGCTGGACCCTGTCCACAATGTTCAAATGAACTATATTTCTCAAATAATTGTTTATTCAATTACAGTAAGTATTATTTTTATGTATTAATGTGAAAAACGTAAACACAGTCTGAGGAAACATCCCTCTGAGAATACAGAGGTCTAGAAAGTAGAAACTACCACCTACCTATCTCATCATATAAAGTGGCTGGATAAAATAGTAATGGGAAAAATGATCGAGTAAAATATTGTAAAAAAACCATATTCAGATTCTTATCTATGGGAATAAAGTTCTTAGCATTCATATTTTAGAGTGACTAATGGACTATTTAACGTATTTAAGCTACCGTAAAGCACTGAGCACACTGGAGACGCGCCACGCAGCCGTGGAATTATTCCGGTTGAATACTTAGCATCTATAAATATTTATAAATAAATTTTAAAATACGCACACTGGCAGCGCGCCGCGCCGCGCAGCCGTGGAATTATTCCGCTGTCGGAACTTTTGGGAGAATACGAAGAGGAATTTTTCCTCTGTGGCTGCGAGGCGCGCTCTCAGTGTGCGCTAGGAGAGGAACTTTCCTCTGAGCGCCGCCACCTTTCGGGTGCCTCTTCACTACCCTCGGAATCTTTTATAGTGAGTTCCACGTTATAAGGGCAGTGAAGAAAGATAGGAGAACAGCGTTGTCAAGTCTCTTAAATTAACTCCTTTTGCCATGAGTGTACACAGCTTTACTCAATTCATCCCATTAAATTTGATTTAATAGGTATTATAGTTTTCATTTATTTTTTTTTTCTCTAAAAAGTTGCTGTTTTACTTATTCATCCCACCATTTATAATAATTATTGTTGGATTGCCGATCATGAAGCAATAATGGGTACTACTAATGTAACTAAGAATCAAATACCGGTATATGGAAATTGGGATACTGCTGTAGATGATCAACAAATTATTCAAGAAAAAAATTGGTTTTCATATTTTTAAGACTAGAATTAAAAACGAACCGTGGGGACACTGTCATAGAGCAATTCTAAAAAAGCTTTTACGATTTCTTTGATACTATTATAAAACACCTTACATTATCAAAATCCGATTGTCATAAAGTTAGCAGAAGACATTCCCGACTCAAACCCTGGATAACATTGAGTTTAGTTAGAACTATGAGAACAAAAACAAAATGACTGAAAAGCTTAGAAGGCAACCGCGTTCAATTAAGCTCTTTCTAACAAATTCAATAATTATAATACTATTTTAAAGAGAGTTTTGCGCGTTGTAAAAGAGACTTATTATAAAAACAAATTTATTGACTACAAACACAGTATTATAAGAAATCTTGGGAAACAATAAATGAAGCAACGGACTCTATCAAACATAATTTAGAAATGGATATTTTCTGAGATACAGAGTATAGATAAACAAATAATCAGACAAAAAGAAAGAGAAGGCTGATGAATTCAATAAATATTTTACTATAATCGGTACAGAGATTACAAATAGGAATCTGAATAACTTGAATCAAGATAAAATATAGGTACAGATATAGAGTAAATTCACGAAATTTTAACTCCTTGTTCCAAACTAGTAAGTTTATTATTTTTATTTTAAGACCACGGGTAGCCGTCCAGTTGTCACCCCAACTACTTGACACCTGGTCATTTTGGCCATAGGCGACTACTTGTACCCTCGTAAAAATATGACATTGCCGTCAACTTGTCCCCCGACTAACTTACTTGACACCTAGGTACTGGACCAAAGGTGCCAACTAGTCCTGACCGTAAACGACAACTTGACACCTCGCACCCTCGCGTCAGGGTGTCCCCTCGACTATAAAGTGAAGTCCACGATATAATGACAGTATTTGATCAACTTTGGTTTTGCTATCCTTGTCTAGGATATCATTCAACAAAGCCGGTGGTACTATCCTTTTCTAGGTCCACAACGGTGCCAATTATGTTTTTGACAGTGTAGAAATATGATTAATTAATGCAGAGAATCGGCATAGCTATTCTTCTATCTTTATCCACTGTCATTATAACGTGGACCTCACTATAGTTGACACCTCCTTAGAAAGGAGACAAGTAGACGGGGATGGCTCACGTCTACATGACACCTTGCACGCTGGCGTCAAGTTGTCACCCCGACTACTTGTCACCTACAGAGTTGGCATGACTTACACCCCCGCGGCGTAGGGAGGAGGGATCAAGCAATTTTTATTACTGGTTATGATCTAGAATTGAATTCCAAGCACTTTTGGTTCAGTAACATTTTCCCGTCAAACGCACGGTTCGGGAGATATTCGCTGTCTTTGCTATTTTTAGGACAAATGTTTTCGAGTTAGTTGAAAACAGAAAAAAATTAATAATAAGACCTTTTGATGACTGAACCAGATGTAGAACACAATTCTAAACACATTTTGCTCATTTATATTTTCCCGTCAGACGCACCATTTACCAGTAAATTGAGCCTAATGCTAGGTAGGACAGTCAAATTTTTATTCATCAATGATATGGGAGATGAAGCTATCAGTCTGGTTATCAACTGAGGTATTACCGTACATGAAGTCTGGTAATTAATATGAGGATAAATAATTATTTATACACACTTGCGCTCAGATTGCAAGCAGACCATAAGAAGGCCAATGAGAATCTTCAAGTTGTGTCTGTGTCTTCTACACTCACAGACACTGTCCAAACAAATTTTATAACTTCTTCACAAGTTATAAATAACTTGTCAAACTTATAACTTATAACTTGTCAAACAAATAACTTTAAACAAATAACTTGTTACTAATGCTAGACAAATATTTTGAGGCTCTTTCAAAATCCAGTCTGTTTCTATACTTTGCCGTGCTACCAATTTTTCCTTAAACGGTTGGAATAGCATTTAACACCTATCAACCTAAGGATAGTTGTCGGCTCCAATAAAATAGATTCTTGATAAACTGTGAATGGATCTATTGCCTATGAATGAGAAATCCAGTTTTCAGAGCAAATTAACTTATAATCTTCAGATGAAATTACACAAATACACAAAGAAACATATGTCTTAAGCCTAATTATTTCAGAGTTATTACGAACTAAAATACTTATCTAGTTTACAGTTGAAACACAGTGGCTATTGGCTTGAAAATACAAACCGCTATTTAATAATAAACTAGTACACAATAAACTTGTATAAAACTCAATTTAAAACATTAATAAATTCACTTAAACTGACAATAAGACAGAGCACAAAATTACACAAACAACAGCCAGCCATGTTTTCAGAAGAAGAAAGAACAGGAAAAGCCACAAGTTGCAAGTCACGAAGACAACGCCTTGTTCAGTATCGATTTTTACAGACACGACACCGAAAAATTATAATTTACAAGTTTAGAATTCACATTCTACATCTGTTCTCAATAAAACTTTATTTTGAAAATGTTATTTTAAATTTTTATATATATCTCGATTTAAATAAACTATTTATCTAGTAATTTGTTAAACCTGCCTCGGTGACATCATGGAACAATGCAACAAACATTTACGATAATAAATTCTCCATCAAAAAGTTTGTCCGTCTATTGATAACTCTGACATTTACTATAAAGTTCCATAGATCTCGAATTGAAGATTCGATTCAAATGTGAGAAAAAATGTAATATTACAAATACCCCCCTCTTGACATAAAAAAATTTTACTGTTTGAACATTTAAAGAAAAAATTTACATTGACCCTAATGAAAATTGTTGAAATTTAAATTCGAGAACAGTAACAATTTTTTCTAGAAAAACATTACATGTCATCCAAAAATATTGAAAATTATTATAAAAATTCATCAATAGCGTTTGTTATATGTTTCCAAACAATATCTCAAAATATAGAATATCAATATTACTTTTGATTTAGCTTTATAATTTAAAGAAAAATATCTCAACAGAAAGTTTAATATGTAAAGAATAGTTTTTTGAAATTGCACATAAATTTAATAGATAGAAAAATTTAATTTTTATTGCATAAAAAAAATTTAGTATGTTGAATGAAAAATTTATTATTATTATTATTTTTTTTTTAAATGAATTGATGAATTGTTACATTTAATTTTCACATAAAATTTCAATAAATCAAAAAATGTTCATTTCTTTCACTATTGACGCGGTTGATTTTATTGATGCACATTTTGGAAAACAGTCCGTTAAGGCACTCAGTATGTTTTTCAGTTAAGTGTGACTCCAATGTGATGACGTTAAGTGTTGGGCTGATCTGGATGCACGTAGTGTTGGGCTGATACTTGTAGTCGACTGATGCATATCAAACTCGATACAGGTGACATCTCAGTTAGCATTGCTTCATGCTTGTAGTAAACGGCTGCATACCAAACTCGATACAGAGTCACATAAATTTTGTATCATATTTGTAATTATACAATGTACATTTCAGGCTTGAAATGACAATGTAATTCGTTTTTCGGAAAAGAGATAGACGCTGCATACAGGATTAATTTAGGTGAGGATTAATTTAGGTAAGGTTTGGTTTTTTGATATTTTCAGCTTTCAAGGTTTAGAGTTCTGCATACAGGAATAATTTAGGAGAGGATTTTTTTTGAATCAATTCTTTCATGATACTGTGACTGTTCTTCTGAATTCAAAGTTGTGAATGTGAACATGGATGGCAATTACCTCCAGGTAATGCAGTAGTGTTGAAGTTTGAGATACAGAGTCAGCAATAAGCATTGGCATTGCTATTGGCGTATGCTTTGGTGTCGGCTTTGGCATCGGCGTTGATATTGGCATTGGCGCAGGCATTGGCATTGGCGCAGGCATTGGCATTAGCATTGGCGCAGATTTTGGCATTGGCGTAGCTATTGGCATTGGCGCAGGCATTGACATCAGCACAGGCATCGGCGTGGCACAGATTTTGGCATCAGCATTGACGCAGATATTGGCTTCGGCGCAGGCATCGGTGTAGATATTGGCGTTGGCATCAGCACAGGCGCAGGCATTGGCGTAGCTATTGGCATTGGTGCAGCATTGGCGCAGATTTTGGCATCAGCATTGGCGCAGATATTGGCTTCGGCGCAGGCATCGGCGTAGATTTTGGCGTAGTTATTGGTGTTGATATTGGTGTTGATATTAGTGTAGGCATCAGCATTGGCACAGATTTTGGCATTGGTGCAGCATTGGCATCAGCACAGGCATCGGCGTAGATTTTGGCATTAGCACAGGCATCGGCGTTGATATTGAAATTTGTTAACATCTTATTATACAGTCAGCAATACATAAATTGTGAAATATGGACATATCAATGATAAATTTAAAAAAAATCATTCATTTCATCTATTCACTGTTCAAATATCAAATTTTAATCCATTCTTCAAAATAGAAATAGAATTTCATAACACCCTGTATCATTATCAAAATTGTAAAAAACAAACATCATCACAACAAAAATTAATTTCAATAATTTTCAGACAATTGGTCTTCTATTCACAATCATTTCATAATATATCTGCATTTCATTATCATTTAGTATAACATTTCATTTATAGCAAGTTCATTTCACATTTATGATTTATCATTCAGGGTTTCAAAATTATTTAGTTTTAATTTTGTTTTCAAAAATTGTATAAAAAGCAAATTATTTAATATTGTTAATCATCGTTTGTTGGATACTATAGTTTATTTCGACTCTTCAATGTTCTAAACACAAACTACATTTCATGACAAAACTTTACTATCAATCATTAAACAAGAAATCATTCAAAACATCAATAATATTTTGCTTCAAAGGCAAACAATATTCATAATTAATCATCATTTTGCATCTATGGCAATCAACATAAGTAATCAACACAAAAAATATTATCTCATTACTGCCTCTCTAAGTCATAACCTCTGTTATTCCTTCTTTAGGCAATAATGGGTTTCCATCTCAAAAAAAACAATCACATACCAGCAAAATTCTAATCAACAAACCCCACTAAAAATTCTACATACACTCCAGCATCCATTTCAAACGATAATCAATCATATCAAAAATTTATAGAACAAACAAATTTAAAAATTTTGAAAAAGATATCAACCTTAAAAAAAATTTATTTCAATTAATAATATAACAAAACGTTTTAAATTGAACCATTTATTTTTTAAACTAAGTTAAAATTTAAAGACTGTATAATAAGTACAAACATTTCAAGATTATAATACAAAGATGATCAAGATGAAATATGGGTAAATAAGTTCCCTAAAAAATACAAACAAGAGAAAAAGAAAACTGGGTGAATAAATTCCCTAAAACAATACAAAGAAGAGAAAGATTAATTAGAGCCTATCCTACATGTCAGTACTGAACTTTCATGAGGAAGTATATTTAATAAAATATACTACTATGGAATTTTGTAAATTCCAAGTATGACTCTAATTTGTTATAATTGTGAGCTATCACTCCCACAAAAACAACTGGTGAAGGAAAAAAAATGTTGACTATTGTGACTGGGTGGATAGTTCCTAGATGTCTGTAAGGCAATGTGATAGCAGACTCTAGTATCGGACCACAAAAACAAAAGTATGCAAACGGTTTTACAAACATTTGTTGTTGCAGTCATAAGGTTTTTATATCGCAAACAAGTAGGTCAGATAATCGAGTCCAGCCATATGTGGTTCACGCCCACACCTCTAAAAGAATCACACCTACTTGTCTACCAAAAATCCAAAGTATTGGACAGCAAAGAAAAAATAAAATGCACAATGGGTTAAAAGCCCAGAAGAAAACTATAACCTAATTACATATGGCTTATGGCACAATATGCAATGAAAGATGAGAACATGGGACAAAATTGCTCTGAAAAACCTAATTACCTAATATAATACCTGAAAAAAAATAGACATGATTAAAATATGTAATACATGATGAAAAAATATACCACAAGCAAACAATTATTTACACTACAATGGATAGATTTTAGAAAAGTTAAGTTTTATCAACAATTTAAAGATTAGGAAAATAAGCTACTATTTCAACTTCCAAAATTATTTCAGAAGAATACAAATTTAAATGACTATGGACAAGATTGGTTAAGATATGCTTCATAGAAGAAATTTACTGAATATTACACAAAGACAGGAAAGAATCGAAAATTGAAAAGATTAAGGGCCAAGAAAAATAGGCTACAGGAAAGAAAAAAGACACAATTATGGACTCTTACCATACACTGCGTAGCGATTATGCTATTCTGAATCCCGGCATAACACAGGATTCCTAATCATTGTGTGTTGGGGAATACCCTTTCATCATGTGATTCACTGTCATCATCTTGTAAATAAGCAACTTGAAACAACCTTTGAATACTAACACATCAATGGAGACTTTGTGCTTTGTTTTCTTCAAGAACATAATTTTATTCATGGGTTCATTTGTTTTAACAAAGCCATTTTGCTCACAAAAGTCAGTCATGTTCACTTGAGAATGCATTGCATACACCTTTTCAATCCTCAGTTGAAAGTTGAACTCATCAACTTGACTCAAAGCAAGATTCATTTTGTTTACATTGTTCCTAACCTCCACAGAAACCTGTCTCATGTAATCATTCACTTTGTTTACAATCTTCCTAACTTTTGATGTAGTAATCTGATCCATAGAAACATTCGATTTGTTTACTGTTTTCCTAACCTTCAATGTAGCAATATTACTTTCATGATAGTTGACTTTCAGTGAAGACAACTCCCTACCTACTTCTTTACTCAATTCTACTGTCTCACTAGGGTTGACTTTTTCAACAACAGTAACTAGGCCTACATTGTCAGAAATTTGAATGAGTTGATCTTGTAACTTAACACTACTATCATCCTGCTTCAATTTGTTTTCATCTTCATGATTATCTTTCACTGTTTCATGTGCATTTTTCAATAGAAGGTTTATACTAACCTGCTCAGTTCTGCTCAGGCAGCCGATGAGAGCGGAGGTCTGTTTGCGATAAGATAGGCGCGCTGAAGCCGGCCGGCCAGTAAATTTCGTTTAACTTAAAAGTGATTCGAGTCGTGTTATAATGGAGTGTTATAAGTGCAAATTGAACATTAATAAGGAAAAGGACAGTGTCGTATGTACGGTTTGTCAATCAGCATTTCATTATACTTGTGTAGGTCTTGGTACACGGAGCACAAAATGGAAGTGTGCAAAGTGTACAACAAACGCCTCATCTACCGACAAGTCAGAAGTTCAAGATACGAGTAACGCCACAATATTGAAGGCCATATACGATCTACGAGCAGAGAATAATGAGAAGTGGAAGGAGAACAACAACAGGTGGAATGAAAACAAGGCAATGTGGGAGACACTGAAATCCCAACTTTCGGATATTACAGTAAAGTGCAACAGTGCGAGTGCAAGAGTTGATGATCTCGAGATTAAGTTTGCTGCAGTGAAAGATGAATCTGACAAGACTAAGATCGAAGTGAGAGATCTCCAACAACATACTCGAAAAAACAATATCATTTTAACTGGTGTACCCTTCACTAAAAATGAAAATATGTTGAATATTCTGCAGGCTGTAGCCCGTGCATTGCAACTGAACTTTTTCCATGCAGATATCTCAGCTGCCCATAGGTTGGGAAGTAGTAAAAATAGTCCTAGACCACCGTCTATCGTAGTTAACTTCACTTCTCGCTTTGTAAAGTCGTCGTGGTTGGAAGCTAGGAGGCAGAAAGGAAGTCTCACCGCTAATGAACTCGTAAATACGTTCCCTGATTCCGTAATCTACCTCAATGAACATTTAACACCTGAGACTAAAGCTATTTTCAATGCAGCCATGGCAATGAAAAAAGACGGGAAATTGTCATCAGTATGGACGTCTGATTGTAAAGTGATTGCGAGGATTTCGAAGGAGCAGCGACCGTTTCGAGTGCGCGACCTCGCACATGTGGAGCTGATAAGGCGCGAGGGCCAGCGGGCTGCGGTCGCCAACCCTCCAAACCCCATCCCACCACCGCCATCGTCCACCAGTCAGTCATGAAGTGTGCATGTGTCTCTGCCAGCCTATTATTAGTATGTGCCTCCAATATATATGTGAGTAAGAAATACTAAGTCATTTATTCTTGAAATAAAAACGAAGACCGTTCAAGTGATTTTAATTTCAAGACGACTTTATTATTTTTTTTTCAATTCATATCGTTCTGTAACCTACATGAACTACTGGTTAATGTGTTTACTGGTTTATATTTACGATTTTACTTTATTTCTTTATGATTCATAGATATAAGCCTGGAAAAATCGTGAATGAGTATTAGTTAGGTATCTATAATTACAAACTAAAGTAGGTCTATACTGTTCTGCTTATGCTGCAACACTCACTTATGGACAATATACGTCCACTATTAGTAGGGTAAAATTATACTTATCATTAACTGAAACTGAATAATATACTGTCATAAATAAACTAATCATGTGAAGAATAATATATAAAATGTGAGGAATATTGAGTATGGGCTAAAATTAAATAGGAATATTATATTTAGAAAATATGAATACAACTGCAGTATATCTCATTATTTTTTCTTCTGCATATATAGAATAGTTTGGTAAATGATAATGGCATCTTCATTTCATTAATACAGGAAAATACAGTACCGTACTGACTTTATAACCAGTAGGCTATTTGAGTTCTTACTTGTAAGACAATGAATTATCGTAGAAAATGTTTTCAGTCACGATCTTATCTTGTTTTATCTTTGAAGGAAGCATGTTATTCGATTATTACTCTCACAATTCCACTATTTTTCTTACTACCCACTTTACCGATAAAAACAGATCTCTCTATAAATATAGTTATAATAGAATCACATAATTTTTATCGCCAATAATATGAATCACTACAGCTAGTCGAAACTCACAAAACTGTTTGGACAAATTACTATGAACTTAAATGAATATATTATAATCATGAGCAATATTGGAAATTGAATACAGTAGTTTCGAATTTTCTTTAATAAACATTTGTCAACATTCTTTATCACATAGGTAACTTGTTCTCTCATTTTATTTCCTTAATTTTTAATCTTATATTATTATAATATTTATAATAATCTTATAGCCCACTCGATTCTGATAGCCTAAATAAATATGAATTATTTTTAAATAAATCACTGTTTAAAAAAATAAAGGTCTGAATTATAATTGATGAACGGTAATAGTTTAATGTTATAATAATTATAAATCAATGATATTAATGATGAGGTTGTGATATTGTCGATAATTGATGAAGATTAGTCATTAATCCACTTTTGATCACTATTGAGCGTCTGAGTTCTTGTTATTCTATACTTTTACATTATCTTTCACATTCATAAAATAAATTTTAATTTTTTCTTCACATAACTTCCATACACATTCTCATGTATTCTTTTATGTTTGTTTATCACTGGACTAAATTTTCAACTGCTACTTAAAACCATTATGAGTATTGAAAGCTTTTGGTTGGCCGGTTTCGGCTAGATGCCTTGGTTTTTGGCGCTCACTACAATTATAAACAATAGATTTGATGATGAGGATGGCATGGGATTCTCGACTGTGGTTAACGAATGTGTGAGCCTCGATGATTTTACTGAATATTCCCAATTTATCAACTGTTCCGGTCTAGAAAGCCTGAAAATCTTACATTGTAATATAAGGAGCTATAAGAAAAATTTTGATGACTACTTAATTTATTTAGATTCTGTTTTTCCCAAATTGGATATAATAATTTTTTCAGAATGTTGGTTGCCCAAGTGTGACGGTGTTGTTGATCTTGCTGGTTTCAATTATTTTAATACAAGCACCTATCGCAACCAGAACGATGGTGTATTGATTTATGTAAATGAGCGAATATCAGCGGTTGCAAGGGAGGTTACTCTTGGAGATGTTTATGGGTTAAGTCTTGATTTTAATTATTGCGGGGTAAATTATAACTTGCTGGGGTTGTATAGAACGTTCGATAGCAGTATTGATAATTTTATTACTGAACTGGATACATATTACAGAAATATTCCACGAAATAGAGGATGCATCTTGATAGGCGACATAAATATAGATTTACTCAAAAATGATGTTGTCACTGATCGATATCTTAACAGTTTGTCAGGAGCCGGTCTTGTCCAATGTATCGATAAGCCAACGAGAGTGTCAGGAACTGGAGGAGCATGTCTGGACCATGCGTTCCTGAGGCATTGTGATATGTCGGCTGTAAATTCAGCTGTTCTCCATACCAGTGTAACCGATCATTATAGTATCACCGTAACTATCACTTCCCCTATGCAGCCAAATATTCAGTCAGGACATGAAGCTAATACCACTAATAATACCTACATTTCAAAATCTCTTCTCAGTAATAATTTAGCAAGTATCGACTGGCAACCCTTCTTTGCCTGTCAGGATACTAACACCTGCGCTCAATTATTTTGTTCCAATATTAGAATATGTACAGAGAAGTCAAAAAAAATATTTAATTACCGGTATACATCCAAATCTAAAAAACTCAAGCCGTGGATCACGTCTGGTCTTGTTGCAGCTATTCGAACTAGGGATAATTTGAGCAAACTAATCAAAAGACAGCCTTTCAATGATGTTCTAAAAAATCAATACCGCACTCACAGAAACCTATTGAGTAACCTATTAAAACAGACAAAAAGAGATTATTACCGATCACAATTTGATGCAAACTATGGCAATCCAAAACTTTTTTGGAATACCGTCAATGAGATAGCAGGCCGTACAAAGAATAAAGAACAGTTCCCCCTACAAAAATTTCTAAATACGAGTACACAGAACCTCTCCTTGAACTCCTATAAGGATGTATCCAATGAATTCAACAATTTCTTCTCTAGTGTAGGCAGGAGGTTGGCTAATGCTATTGTTTCAGGTGATGAACCTTTAATAGATGACTATTTATACAGAAGTCATACTAACTTTGTTTTGAAGCCTGTCACAGAGCAAGTTATCTTGCGACACGTGTCCGGCTTAAGAGGAGGTTCTGCCCCTGGCTATGATAATTTCTCTGCATCCTGTCTTAAATATAACATTCATCTTTTATCAAAACCCCTTCTTCATCTCATTAATCTTAGTCTGTCATGTGGTGTATTCCCTGATCCTTTCAAATTAGCTAAAGTGATACCTCTATTTAAATCTGGAGCATGTAATGATATGAATAACTACCGTCCTATATCCCTTTTGAGTGTTTTCTCTAAAATATTAGAAAAAATTGTGAAAGAACAACTGATGAGCTATCTTCTAGCAAACAATATTCTTAGTAAATCTCAGTATGGGTTTAGGCAAGATAAATCAATAAATGATGCCCTATTTGATATCAATGTAGAGATTAACAATTCTATATCTTCTAGCCAAAAATCCATGATGATCTTCTTAGACTTGAAAAAAGCTTTTGATTCTATAGATAGGAGAAAGCTCTTAAAAAAGTTAGAATACATAGGCATCCAAGGCACATCCTTGTCTTGGTTCAATAGTTTTCTTTCAAACAGGAGGCAATCTGTTTCCATAGCGGGTATAGCTGGTGATGAAGCTGACGTGGATTACGGGGTGATCCAGGGCAGTACTCTGGGTCCCCTGCTTTTCCTCGTCTACATTAACAATATTTCGAGACTTGCCCTGAATGGAAAGATTTTGCTATTTGCCGACGATACCCTGATTTTTCTGAGAGGTGATTCTTGGGAGGAAGTAAAAGATAAAGCAACACATGATCTTGCACAGGTGAAAAAGTGGCTTGACCAGAACACCCTTTCTCTAAATGTAACAAAAACAAAGTTTATGCCAATATCTCTGCGCCCCATTACTGACTACAACCTTGAAGACATCAAAATACATAACTGTGATGATCCGCGAAGCAATGTATGTAACTGTGAGCGTATAGAAAGAGTACACTCATACAAATATCTAGGTATTGTTTTCGACAGTCGTATGAGATGGTCAGAACACATCACCTACTTAAAATGCAGAATTCGTCGGCTAATTTATGCTTTTCGGATGTTGAGTGACATTCTCAATCCAAATGAGATTAAGATGGCCTATTATGCTTATATACAATCAATACTGGCTTTTGGCATCATTGCTTGGGGGGGAGCTTATAAAACGGTTCTCGAACCCGTTGCTGTGGTACAGAGAGAAGTCATAAAGGTAGCCTTCAAGAAATCAAGATTTCATCCGTCAGATTTATTATTTAATGAAACATCTATTCTTACAGTAAGACAAATTTTTATAAAAGTTCTTCTTATTCACATGTACAAACATCAAAACTCAATCTTTTCAGTAGTCTCACACTCTTATAACACCCGTTACTCACAGAATACAACTGTCTCATCCACTTATTTGCACAGAACTTACTCAACTACCAACCCTTCATATATTTCACAAATTCTTTATAGGAACATTTCCAGTAGATTTGCCAACTTGGACATATTTATTTTGTAATTCGGTCCCACCACAGGGGTAACATTTGCCGTGCTACCAATTTTTCCTTAAACGGTTGGAATAGCATTTAACACCTATCAACCTAAGGATAGTTGTCGGCTCCAATAAAATAGATTCTTGATAAACTGTGAATGGATCTATTGCCTATGAATGAGAAATCCAGTTTTCAGAGCAAATTAACTTATAATCTTCAGATGAAATTACACAAATACACAAAGAAACATATGTCTTAAGCCTAATTATTTCAGAGTTATTACGAACTAAAATACTTATCTAGTTTACAGTTGAAACACAGTGGCTATTGGCTTGAAAATACAAACCGCTATTTAATAATAAACTAGTACACAATAAACTTGTATAAAACTCAATTTAAAACATTAATAAATTCACTTAAACTGACAATAAGACAGAGCACAAAATTACACAAACAACAGCCAGCCATGTTTTCAGAAGAAGAAAGAACAGGAAAAGCCACAAGTTGCAAGTCACGAAGACAACGCCTTGTTCAGTATCGATTTTTACAGACACGACACCGAAAAATTATAATTTACAAGTTTAGAATTCACATTCTACATCTGTTCTCAATAAAACTTTATTTTGAAAATGTTATTTTAAATTTTTATATATATCTCGATTTAAATAAACTATTTATCTAGTAATTTGTTAACCCTGCCTCGGTGACATCATGGAACAATGCAACAAACATTTACGATAATAAATTCTCCATCAAAAAGTTTGTCCGTCTATTGATAACTCTGACATTTACTATAAAGTTCCATAGATCTCGAATTGAAGATTCGATTCAAATGTGAGAAAAAATGTAATATTACAAATTATTCTTGATTGCACCATGGTTGAAAAGGCTCACTCACAAAGACATGATGTTGAAAATACAAAATTAGGAATCTTGATGCCTTTTTATATAGAACTTGATAGTTTGGCTTCATTTTCCAACTTTCAAATGGAGAGCCAGCTGGAATAGTGATTTCTTGTGGAGTGGAGTCGAGGGGATAGGTTGTCATGACTGTAGACGACTACTTGTACCGTACCCTCGTAAAATTATGCCACTGCCCTCAAGTTGTCCCCCCCGACTACTTAACACCTACTGGACCGGAGGTGTCAACTTTTCTTTAGTCCCGACCGTAAACAACAACTTGACACCTCGCACCCTCACGACAGGGTGTCCCCCCGACTAACTGTCACCTCCTCAGAAAGGATACAACTAGACGGGTACACAGAGAAGAGGGTACACAGAGATTCCTCCTACTTTGTTACGGGTATGGCTCATGTCCACTTGTCCCCTAACCGGTTTTAAAAGAGGACAACTAGTCGGGGTGTCAAGTAGTTGGGGTGGCACCTAGGCACGTACCCAAGACCACTATCCGAATGGAATAAAAACAATTACCGTACCTACAAATCAATTTAAAGTAAAAGTTGGAAAATATTCTATAGATGCATGGTGGCTTCTAATTTATTTTTCAATTTTTCTCGTAATATTGCATTGTAATATTACATTTTTTCTCGATTAAAATCAAATCTTCAATTCGAGATCTATAAAACTTAGTCTAATTGTAAATATCAAAGTAATCGATATGTGGACAACTTTTAACTGAGAACTTATCATAAATAATTGTGTTGTACATTCCATGGTATCACTGAAACAGAGTTCTATTTCAGAATTAACAGATCATTATAAACAGCATAGAGGATAATAAATTTGAAATAACAGTTTTGAAATAAAGTTTTATTGAGAACAAATGTAAAATGTAAATTCTAACTTTGTAATTTATAATTTTTTGGAAATTATATATCGATGACGTGTTCATTCATAGCGTCACTGTTCTAGGCTTCATCTAAAAGGTAGATCATTGTTAGCTCTTCTCTAAAAAATGGTGGCTGGCTATTGAAAGTGTTTTGTGCTCTCTGAATATTTTTCTGTTTAATTGAAATTTATAATGTTTTAATTTGAGATTTGAACAGTTTTATGGTGTTCTAATTTTGTATAATTTTATTTGAGTGTTTAAGCAATAGTGCATAAGCAATAGATCCATTCATAATTTATCAAGAATTTACCATTTTGGAGCCGATAACTTTCTTTAGGTTAATAGGTGAAAAATGCTATTCAACCTATTTAGGATAAATTGGTAGCACGGCATCATGAATGACTTATCTAGGTACTCTTCTTCTTTAATCTATTTTTTGTATTGTAAAACAAGATTTATTTTAGTTCATAAGGAACTAACCTGAATGGAGGCAGTGGTCGGGTGGAGAGTCATGTTCAGTACGTGGTGGCGTGGTGCGCTCCCAGCGTGTGCTGAGAAAAACGGCATCTCCAGTGTGCGACAAGGTGGTGCGTCTTCAGTGTGCTACGAGCTGTGAAAAATGAACATTTTTGTTTTGGAAGACTAAAAATTTGGGAGAGAACAGTTTTGGACTAAGCCTTAGGTTCTTTCCTGATGATATTGTTGGGTATATAATTAAGCTTGGGAAAATATAAAAACACAATAAATTAATCACCACTATTTTTTTAGAACTTGAGAATGTAAGAAATAATTTTGTACCCTACTATGGTATTCACGATAGGTCTATATTGTTTTTCTTTTAAATCGGTATTATAGATAACTGATTAATATTGTAAAATAACTGATTAATATTGTGATTTGGAACCCTTATACTGATTTGTGTACTCATGGTCTTGAGGTAGTTCAGGATAAGTTTTTGAGGTTTCTCTATTACAAGCGCTTCGGCCAATCCTGTTCTTTGGGTTTTCCTACAGACCGTTTGAGAGGTACCTTTCACTTTGTATCATTGAGATTACGACGGGAGAGAGACTCATTGATTTTCGTGCATGGTCTGTTAAGGGGTCGATTTTCTTCTCCTTCGCTGCTCTCATTGATCAGGTTCCATGTTCCTGCGTTCAATTCCAGAAATCATCCCACCTTTGATATTATCAGATGTAGAACGGTCAGTGGTTACAATGCTCCCCTGTTTAGGTCTCTTCGATTATACAATAGGCTTAATAATGCATTAGATTTTTTTTATTCAGACAGTGTGTTCAGGCGGGACTTGAATATGATTTATGTTTGTTGAGTTTTGTCTTTTTTTTTCTTTCCTATGTATTACATAATATATTAGTGTTTTTATTTATAAGTTTCATATTTTCAAAGTTTCCATAATTCTCTTTTCTTTGTTTCTTTTTTCTTTTCGTCTTGAATTCTTCAGTATTAGTTACATACTTAGTTCTTCTTCTTTTATCTGCTATACTATAAGTTTCATATTTGCAAGGTTTTCTATTATTATTTTTTTTTGTATTTTGTTTTTTCTAAAACTCAATAGTATATTAGTTAAGTTATTCTATTTTCATTTTAATGTATTGTAGGCTATTTTCAAATTGTATGCTCAATGTGTGTTATGAGGGCAATAATGGGATTCAGTTCCTGGTGCCCTCAAATATGTAAATTTTCAAATAAATAAAATAGAAATGATTTCTCTAAGATTGTAGATTTATATTTTCTCACCGCATAACCAAGTTTCTAATGGGGACATTATGGAATATTACTTAATAGTCCAGTCAACGAAAGATTATAGAGGGAAAAGTTTGGAACACAATTTTCAACTCCACAGCTCTTTCAAGGATAGTAAGAGGATTAACATATCAAAAGTCCTCTCCCCTACCCCCTGTGCTTAATGGGTGGGGGTGGTTTGAAAGTACAATTTTTTTCATTTTTCGCTTCTCGGAAACTACGCATCTTATAAACATTTGTATTTTGTGCAAAATTGAAGCTTACAAAATTACCAACAGTTTTGTCCTTTACATATTTTCCATATCTCTCAAAGTTTCTGAGATATCCGCTCTTGAAGGTGAGAAATTTTTTGAAAAAAACACTTTTGCCTCCAATTTTTCCATATTTTTGGCCTTATTTTTTTTGAACGATTGATGAAAAAATCCGTGCTGATTATGAGCTGATAGAGCATTAAATTATCTTCAATTTTATGTATATTTTCACTATTTTACGCATTTCCCCACAACTGTTGCAGCAGTCTTAGTGTTGAGAGTGAAATTTTCTATTCAGTAACAATAGATCAGTTGACAATGGAATTTGGAGGAAATGTTTGGAACACAATTTTCGACTTTGCAGCTTTGTTGAGCCTAGTTTGGAGGTGAGCATATCAAAAATCCCAACCCCTACCGGTACATCATGTGCTGAAGGGATGAGGGTGGTTTGAAAGTTGCATTTACCACTTACCGTATTACTTACATGCTTATATCTTGGAAACAATATATCTTATACTTGGAAACAATAGATAACTTATATCTTGGGATAATCAACAACATAAAAATGAAGCTGAATAATTTTCCTACAAGTTTTGTTCAGTAGGGATTTTCGATAAATCCGATACTGTTCGAGATATTTATGTTCTAAAGTGATGTATTTTCGAAAAAACCAGATTTTCTTATATATTTTTTCGCTAACCGTGCTGATTATGATTCGCTAACCGATCATCTAACCGTGCTGATTATGAGCTGATAGAGCTCCTTGAAAGAGCTGTGGAGTTGAAAATTGTGTTCCAAACTTCTCCTTCTATACCTTTATTTGAGCATTCGTTGCCTGGACCTTAGACCATTTATAGAGCATTTATATATTTAGACCATTTCTCTATAAATGAACCGGTGATTTGAAAAAGGGTATAAGTCCATAAAGCCCAATTTTTCAGGAGACACAAAAAACTCTCTATCTTCTATATTTTCATCTGGATTTTTAAACTTTATATACAAAAGTTATTAGTTGCAATAATATACATAATACTATTCAGTGAAATTTAAAAAAAAATTCATTTCTCCAATAAATACCCAATAAAGGTCAAAAACTTATACCCTTTTTACAATCAATTTGATTTTTGAGTATTGTGAACATTGAAATGATTAAAGACATGCAAAATTATTCAAATAATACATTTATTTGAAAAAATCATTAATCAGGGATGAAAAAAAATGTTATCAATATAATCATACCCTCCTCTCCTCCCCTATTCATTGTTACTTTCATCTTGATAGGCCATTGTGATTGGCCATTGCATGAGCGAGTCATAAAATGCTTTGTGCTCATCAGGGATGTATTTTAAAAGTTTCCTTACATCCTCCACTTTCTTGTAGTTCAGAGGAATCACTCCTGTGTACGCTTTCTCTTCAATTCGTGGAAGTGAGAGGATGACATTGTTTTTCTGAAGTTTAAAGCAGTTGTCAGTAAGTTGAAGTAGTTGTGTAGGTGTGTAGGTCCTAATGCCTAAATGAAACTGTTTGCTTGAATGTATCTTGCGTTCATATAAATCAGTATTTCTCACGACCCTTTTACGCTTAGGTAGAGGAACGTCATTTTCACTATCAGAACTCTCAGATAACATTTTGGAAAATGAAAATATTATTATAACGAAGCCAAAGAAGCATAGAGACCAGCAATATTGAACAGATCACTGGACTGACTAAACTGAAAAGAAAATGTGAGTGTAGAAAGATGGCTAGGAAATAAATAAAGATTTCAAACTACAAATCTTTAGATGGCCGACGTAGACGACAACAGTAATCAGCTGACTGCAAACAGCCATGTTGACTGTAAAAACGATACTAGTCCTGGACTGATACCCTTCTTCAAATCAACGTAGAATATGAATGGCTATAACTTCCGTTTGGTTCTATGGACTAATATCCTTTTTACACTAATCAAAAGGTCTATCTTAATGGAACAAAATGGCTACAATAACTCATTTTGACAAAAAATTGGAGTAATACCCTTACAATCAGAGGTTCAAATGGTCTAAGGCCTGGACTATACGTTTTGCACAAATCTGGTACAAAGCTTTATGGGTACTCTGTAATAGTATATTTCGCACCTAGGGTCGAAAATGTACGTTTTCCGGCTTGAGATCGCGGTTTTCAAGTTCGAGACGAAGTCGAGAACTTGAAGCGTTCGAGAGCCGGAAAAACATTTTTGCCCATGTTGCGAACACTATTTTTCGCCACACCAAAAAAAAGAAAAACTTCCCAATATATAAGAAATTGAAAAATAAATAAAATTCATACAGCCTATTTTGATAGTTTGAATCTTGGTTATGACAACTTTTACTGTCAATTAATTTCAATATTACTAATTAATAATTTACAATAGTGACCATATTTTTATACTATTGATATTTCGAATAATTGTTTGAATTTTTATAGCTCGCGCTTTGCGCCCAGTGCAATATCTCATGGATAGATGGATGAATAGAATTTTCATTACTATTTTGAAATAATGTGATGAAAGAATTAACATATTTGCATATTTCACAGTTTTGTCTCAAAATATATCTAAAAAATTGATTGAAATTTAAATTACGGTAACTAATATAAAAAATTGCTAATAGAAGTCAAAATTCATCGACAAAAAATGTCATTGACCGAGATTCGAACCTAGATCATGTTTGTTTATTCACTGAGCTGAGTTCTGATGTAGTACGCCTTTACGCTCTCGGCCATTGTGTATTGTTGAATGTAGGAGCCTGACTGATAACACTTAGCATACATGTAATACTGTACTACTAGACTTCTAAAACAGTTTACTTCACTCCTAAAGAGCGTACAACAGACTTTGGCTCATGACTTATATTATTAAAATTAATATTATTATCTGTCTCACAATAAAATTTTCACTCTGAATTAAGTCAGGTAATGTATGAAGCCTACTATAATATAGTGTATATCGGCAAATTTGAAGCTGGTTTGCCGGCATTTTCACAACAAAATATTGCTCTGAAAATAGTTAAATCATAGAGAAAACATTCAAAGATTCAATCTTGAGTGGGCCTAATGTTTTCTCTATATGGTTTAATATTGAAGAAAAATTATCTAATAGTTTTAATAATGAATTACGGAAAATTACTAGGAATTTTTCAGTCAAGGCTGAGTTTCACCAGTAGGCTTACCTTAAACTTCAGATCTCTGCTGTATTTTCTTATTATTGTTGTTGATTGTATTGCATTAAGAAGTGGAATTCGATAATAAAAAAGAAACAATTATTACTCTTCCTCACTTTTAAATATTGATACAATTATTGTACTTTGATTTCAAATTTGATTCTTCACTTTTAAATACTTGCGATATGTACCTTTCTGACAATGGACAATGCAGCCAACATTATATTGTTGAGGCTATGGAGATATCATCGTATTCTATTGTTTGATATCAAAAACACAATAATAAATATCAAATTATGAAACAGTAATTTATAAAATATATTATAGACATAATACCGCGATTCACAATACATAAATATATAGATTATTACAGTCGTTATGAGATTATCTCTCTATGATTTTTGTGAGATCGGACACGATCAGCTGTTATTCAAGGTCATTTTACAGCCCTAGGGCCGTAAAGTTTTACCGGCCTGGTCGGAAAATAATCACTTTCGGCCTTCATATGATGCACGTAAACCAGCTCATTACATCCAAGTGTGGCGAAATAGTATATTTCGCACCTAGGGCCGAAAATGAGACTTTTCTGGCTCGAAATCGGTTTTTAAGTCCGAGGCCATAGGCCAAGGACTAGAAAAGATTGAGAGCCGGAAAAACATTTTTGCCCATGGTGAGAACGTTATTTTTCGCAACACAGAAAGATAAACAATATATTTATATGAGAATGAATGTCTATTATAAGCATTTCTGAAAGCAAAAGTGGAAGGTCATAGCTCTAGCAAATCTGAGGTAATCTGAATATCAAGAAATTGTCCAAGTATTTCTATTTTTTATTCTGATTTGTCTAAAAGATTATGTTCAATAATTATGTAAGAGGTTGAGTTTATACTTTTTATTCTTCCAAATGACAATAAGATGATATTATTATAAATGTTTTAATTATTGAATGATAAACACAAATAATGAAAAGTTTTTGATCAGCTGTTTTAGCACACTTGAAATTTGGCCAATCTGAATGTCAATGGAAGTTTAGGTTAGAAGTTCTATCCTACTCTGAAAATCGAATTATTTGAATAGATTATAATATATATCTTATCTGTATTTTATTCATCCAAATAAAATAATAGTATATTATTGCAGAATACTTTATTGAATTCTAGAAGCATAAATGATTCTGTTTATCCACCATGATCTGTGATAAACGCTGTAACTAGGAGGTTTGAGGTTAGATTCTATTATACTCTGAAAATTGAATTTAAATAGTTTATAATATCTCATTTGTATTTCATTCATCGAAATAAAATGATAGTATCTTATTGCAAAAACTTTATTCAATTCTAGAAGCATAAACTGATTCCGTTCCATAAACTATTTTCTAAACACGTTCACATCAAATCAGAATCAGCTGACTTCAAGGTTATTTTACAGCCCTAGGGCCGTAATAGTATATTTCGCACCTAGGGCCGAAAATGAGATATTTCCGGCTCGAAATCGGTTTTTAAGTCTGAGGCCATAGGCCGAGGACTAGAAAAGATTGAGAGTTGGAAATACATTTTTGCCCATGGTGCGAACGCTATTTTTCACCACACCAAAAAAAAACTTCCCAATATATAAGAAATTAAAAAATAGATAAAATTCAAACAGCCTATTTTGATAGTTTGAATCTTGGTTATGACAACTTTCACTGTCAATTAATTTCAATATTACTAATTAATAATTTACAATAGTGACAATATTTTTATACTATTAATATTTTGAATAATTGTTTGAATTTTTATAGCTCGCGCTTTGCGCCTGGTGCAATATCTCATGGATAGATGGATGAATAGAATTTTCATTACTATTTTGAAAAAAATGTGATTAAAAAATTAATATAATTCCATATTTCACAGTTTTGTCTCAAAATATATCTAAAAAATTTATTGAAATTTAATTTATGGTAACTAATATAAAAAATAGCTAATAAAAGTCGTAATTCATCGACAAAAAAATGTCACTGACCGAGGTTCGAACCTAGATCATGTTTGTAATTCACTGAGCTTTGAAGTTCCGATGTATTATGCCTTTACACTCTCGGCCATCGGGTAATGTTGATTGTTGAGGCCTGTAAGTCAGGTAACGTATGTAGGCTACTATGATATAGTGTAGCCTATAGCGGCAAACTTGAAGCCGGTTTGCCGGCATTTTCGCAACACAGAAAGATAAACATATATTTATATGAGAATGAATGTCTATTATAAGCATTTCTGAAAGCAAAAGTGGAAGGTCATAGCTCTAGCAAATCTGAGGTAATCTGAATATCAAGAAATTGTCAAGTATTTCTATTTTTTATTCTGATTTGTCTAAAAGATTATGTACAATAATTATGTAAGAGGTTGAGTTTATACTTTTTATTCTTCCAAATGACAATAAGATGATATTATTATAAATGTTTTAATTATTGAATGATAAACACAAATAATGAAAAGTTTTTGATCAGCTGTTTTAGCACACTTGAAATTTGGCCAATCTGAATGTCAATGGAAGTTTAGGTTAGAAGTTCTATCCTACTCTGAAAATCGAATTATTTGAATAGATTATAATATAATCTTATCTGTATTTTATTCATCCAAATAAAATAATAGTATATTATTGCAGATACTTTATGAATTCTAGAAGCATAAAATGATTCTGTTTATCCACCATGATCCGTGATAAACGCTGTAACTAGGAGGTTTGAGGTTAGATTCTATTATACTCTGAAAATTGAATTAAATAGTTTATAATATCTCATTTGTATTTCATTCATCGAAATAAAATGATAGTATCTTATTGCAAAAACTTTATTCAATTCTAGAAGCATAAACTGATTCCGTTTCATAAACTATTTTGTAAACACGTTCACATCAAATCAGAATCAGCTGACTTCAAGGTTATTTTACAGCCCTAGGGCCGTAATAGTATATTTCGCACCTAGGGCCGAAAATGAGATATTTCCGGCTCGAAATCGGTTTTTAAGTCTGAGGCCGTAGGCCGAGGACTAGAAAAGATTGAGAGCCGGAAATACATTTTTGCCCATGGTGTGAACGCTATTTTTCACCACACCAAAAAAAAACTTCCCAATATATAAGAAATTAAAAAAATAGATAAAATTCAAACAGCCTATTTTGATAGTTTGAATCTTGGTTATGACAACTTCACTGTCAATTAATTTCAATATTACTAATTAATAATTTACAATAGTGACATATTTTTATACTATTAATATTTTGAATAATTGTTTGAATTTTTATAGCTCGCGCTTTGCGCCTGGTGCAATATCTCATGGATAGATGGATGAATAGAATTTTCATTACTATTTTGAAAAAATGTGATTAAAAAATTAATATAATTCCATATTTCACAGTTTTGTCTCAAAATATATCTAAAAATTTATTGAAATTTAATTTATGGTAACTAATATAAAAAATAGCTAATAAAAGTCGTAATTCATCGACAAAAAAATGTCACTGACCGAGGTTCGAACCTAGATCATGTTTGTAATTCACTGAGCTTTGAAGTTCCGATGTATTATGCCTTTACACTCTCGGCCATCGGGTAATGTTGATTGTTGAGGCCTGTAAGTCAGGTAACGTATGTAGGCTAAATATAGTGTAGCCTATAGCGGCAAACTTGAAGCCGGTTTGCCGGCATTTTCACAACAAAATATTGCTCTGAAAATAGTTAAATCATAGAGAAACATTCGAAGATTCAATCTTGAATGGGCCTAATGTTTTCTCTATATGGTGATATTGAAGAAAAATTATCTAAAAGTTTTAATAATGAATTACGGAAAAATTACTAGGAATTTTTCAGTCAAGGCTGAGTTTCACCAGTAGGCTTACCTTAAACTTTATATCTCTGCTGTATTTTCCTATTATTATTGTTGTTGATTGTATTGCATTAAGAAGTGGAATTCGATAATAAAAAAGAAACAATTATTACTCTACCTCACTTTTAAATATTGATACAATTATTGTACTTTGATTTCAAATTCGATTCTTCACTTTTAAAGACTTGCAATACTTACCTTTCTGACAATGGACAATGCAGCCAACATTATATTGTTGAGGCTATGGAGATATCATCGTATTCTATTGTTTGATATCAAAAACACAATAATAAATATTAAATTATGAAACAGTAATTCATAAAATATATTATAGACATGATACCGCGATTCACGATACATAATTATATAGATTATTACAGTCATTATGAGATTATATCTATGATTTTTGTGAGATCAGACATGATCAGCTGTTATTCAAGGTCATTTTACAGCCCTAGGGCCGGAAGTGCTTATAATAGACAAATATTCTCATATATATATATATATTGTTTATTTTTCTGTGTGGCAAAAAATAACGTTCTCACCATGGGCAAAAATGTTTTTCCGGCTCTCAATCTTTTCTAGTCCTCGGCCTACGGCCTCGGACTTAAAAACCGATTTCGAGCCAGAAAAGTCTCATTTTCGGCCCTAGGTGCGAAATATACTATTTCGCCACACTTGGATGTAATGAGCTGGTTTACGTGCGTCATATGGAGGCCAAAAGTGATTGTTCTCCGACCAGGCCGGTAAAACTTTACGGCCCTAGGGCTGTAAAATGACCTTGAATAACAGCTGATCATGTCTGATCTCACAAAAATCATAGATATAATCTCATAATGACTGTAATAATCTATATAATTATGTATCGTGAATCGTGGTATCATGTCTATAATATATTTTATGGATTACTGTTTCATAATTTAATATTATTATTGTGTTTTTGATATCAACAATAGAATACGATGATATCTCCATAGCCTCAACAATATAATGTTGGCTGCATTGTCCATTGTCAGAAAGGTAAGTATGCAAGTCTTTAAAAGTGAAGAATCGAATTTGAAATCAAAGTACAATAATTGTATCAATATTTAAAAGTGAGGTAGAGTAATAATTGTTTCTTTTTTATTATCGAATTCCACTTCTTATGCAATACAATCAACAACAATAATAATAGTGAAATACAGCAGAGATATAAAGTTTAAGGTAAGCCTACTGGTGAAACTCAGCCTTGACTGAAAAATTCCTAGTAATTTTTCCGTAATTCATTATTAAAACTTTTAGATAATTTTTCTTCAATATCAAACCATATAGAGAAAACATTAGGCCCATTCAAGATTGAATCTTCGAATGTTTTCTCTATGATTTAACTATTTTCAGAGCAATATTTTGTTGTGAAAATGCCGGCAAACCGGCTTCAAGTTTGCCGCTATAGGCTACACTATATCATAGTAGCTATTGTTTCTGAGTCCGAATTCTGGTAGCTAGTGGCTCAGTATAGAGCGGCTGGTCAATGTGATGTAAATATTTTGCTTATTGGTCATTGACCCAGATACAATATAATTTTAATGAAGAGGACCACCGTCTTTGTTTCATAAAAGACGGAAAAATTATTACTAATATGAATAGGTTCTTGGAGAAAAAATACCAAGTGAGCAATATATAAATGTATTGAAATAGAAATGGCAGAACAATAATTTTTGATAGTGAATACAAGTAGCTCAATAGTCATACAAAATTAAAGTTGATAACAAATTGTCAAGTTCAGCAAACATAAAAATTTAAATGGAGAAACAGACAATCAAGATAGCTGATAAACATCAAGAATCATTAGAAGCAGTTCAAAATCAATAACCATTGAGGTTTAATATGGAAAATTTATAATTGATAAACATCGAAGTTTAGTAGGGACAATTCAGTTAAGATACACTGAATCTATGGTAATTCACACTTACAAAGAACTTGAATACTAATCATAAGATTACAATAATAATGAGCTTGAAAAATACTGAAATTGAATTTAAAATGTGATGAATTTAATATTTATAAAATTTGTAGATTACAAAATATTGTAATTGAACAAAATATTTGATGCAATAAAAATTGCTTGTTTGTTTTAAAATCCTAAGTCAATAAATTGTGATGATCAAATAACAAGCCTAAAATTGCTTGTTTGTTTTAAAATCCTAAGTCAATAAATTGTGATGTACAATATTTTACCAAGTAACCAATATTTTAATATATTAAGTGATTCTGCAATAGTAAGTTGCATCATGAACAAGAAAAGATTATGTTCTGACAACATTCATGATTGAAAAAATTACAATAGGTTGTCAAGTTATTCTTGTTTCATACAAAAATCTGACCTATGATGAAGCAACAAAAATCAAAAATAGCCTAAGTAAATAGATCCAAGTAATAAATAAACTCAACCCTAACCTTATTTAAGGGATAAGAAGATAAAGGTAATTAGCAAATACAAAGATGGTAAAAATATGCAGTTACCTAGGGTTTCAACATGATAGTGGTGTTCAAGTTGGCTCCAGGAAATAGTCAAGGTAGGCTTGCTTGAAGTATGGGTATACTGTCCGTGATGAATTGATGCAGATTTCCAACACTTGTATGGATAAGACGATTGGTTACAGCACATTGATAACTCCCAGTTCATTTGGAAACATTGAAAGATCTTCCAAGAAAATATCAATCACTGTTCAATATTTGAAGAGCTAACTTTAGTTGAATTGTCCAGTTCATATGGAAACTGAGGTAAGCCTAAGCAAGTGTGTGGCTACCAGTTTGAACACAACAGTCAAGTAAAGGCAGGGTATTACCAAACATTAGTAAGTTACAGTTCAAAATCAAGTTTAAAAGAAGATTCAATATGATATTGAAACAGATTCATTAACAGCAACAAGGCACGTCAATCCAAGTTGAAAGTAGATGATAGTGTTGAAGTAGATTCATAAAACATTAACAAGGCACGCCAAGTTACAGTCAAAAGTAGATGTTGTTACGGGTTCACCCAAAGGAAGATAAAATTGATATTGAATCAATTCGTTACGCGCACGCGCCCACCAACTCACAAGAATGAAGAAATAGGATTATCCCATTACACTGAACAAAGTTTTCACTTGAAAAACTTGAAGAGATTAAACGAAGCACGACTTCAACATGAAGATTGAAGAGAAGACGCCGCCATCAAAAAATGCAAGTCATAGCTGCCATAGGCTGTGTCCAGCTTTGAAAAGCAGTCACCAGAGTGCAGCAGCTGCTGGAGAGAAGACAAAATGTGAGCAGAAGAAATGAGCGCTCCAGGCGGTAAAGAAGGAACTAATGATTTCAATCATTGAATTGGATGTGAAATTCAACATAAGCCGGGCCCATTATGTCATCTGCAGGATGGCATAATAAGAAAGAAAGAAAATATGTTGAATGAGCAAGCTAAGTCAATGATGAAAAGGATGATTTGAAGCTGGGGAAACGTAAATCCCAAAAAACAACAAGACACCAAATCCATGTTTCACACCCATAGAACCAAACAAGACAAGTACCAATGCCGGGCCCATTAGAAAAATGATAAATGACTACAACAATACATAAACCTAAGAGTAAATTAAACCAATAATAAAATTAATGAGTAGATACATTTTCAATCTCATTGTCATGAGGCAAAGGTACAATACTAGAAATAGCACGTGTTGAGATGCCAGTAGGTGTGAGAAGTGTGACAACTCGGACTTTATTATCCGCACCAGGATGTACCTCAAGGATTCTGGCCAACCTCCAAACTGATGGTGGTGTGCAAGGAATGCTGCAGGACCAGAACCATAAGTCAGTATTAAGGCGATATTGTTCTACTGGTTTATTGATGTCATCACGCCAGAATATGCGGTGTAGATCACGATCAGCTGGATCTAGGAGAATCTGCCTATACATTTTTGCAATATCAGCTGCAAAGGCAATAAGATGAGTACGAAAGCGCAGAACAGTTTCAAAGAGCTCTGGCTGAACAGTATGCCCTATGTGAAGAACATCATTTAAGGAAACTCCAGTAGAAGTTTTGGCAGAACAATCAAAAACTACTCGAAGTTTTGTAGTAGTAGAATCAAGTTTAAAGACAGGGTGATGTGGGATGTAGTACACCGCTTGATTCTCTGTGGGCTCATCAACCTTAGTCATGTGTTGTAGTTCCTTGTATTCTTCCATGAAGGCCACATATTGAGATTTCAATTCATTATTCCTTGCTAATCTTTGTTCCAGAGATTTGAATCGTTTAAGTGCTTGAAACTTGGACTCACCCAGAGTATGAAATGATTCCTTTTTAGGAAGTGATACAATGAATCTACCATCCTCCTGACGATGAGTGTGCTCTTCATAATGCTTTTCTGAGAAAACAATATCATCAGGTGGTGGAATCTCTGCAATTACACTTTCGAGAGCCCAGAATTTTTCAAGTTGGCAAGGAGTGTTTGATGAAACTGTTGACAAAAAATGGATACATGAGAATTTGGAACAGATGAGCTGGGTACCTTGCAAGAGCCAAAAATAATCCAACCCAACCTTGTGCTCTGGAGAATGGGTGCATCTTTGGAAATGACAATCTGTCCTGCTGACAAGACTGAAGCAAAAACGCCAGCGCCGAGAAGAAGATCAATGTTTTTAGCCTTGAAAAAGTTAGGATCAGCCAGTGAAATATGTGATGGAATTTCAAGTTTTTCTATTTCAATTCTGGAATTTGAAAAGGAAGATGGAACTTTATCAATGACAATACAAGATTCTTCAGTGGACCATTGTTGGTCTGTAGATTTGACAAGAATTGAAAGAACATAAGTTGACTTTGATTGGTTGCCACCAATAGAATGAATAGTACTGACCGCTGGTAATGCAAGCTTATCAGCCAAATGTTGTGAGATAAGGTTGCAATCCGAGCCACTGTCTAGCAATGCAACACATTTAATCAAATTTCCTTGTGAGTCCTCAACAAAAACTTGAGCTGTAGGAAGAAGAGAAACACTAGCTTGCTGAAATAGACAAACTGAGGATGCAACATTTGAATGTACATTATTATCTGATGAAACCATGCTCCTCTCATTTGATTGAGGAAGGACTGCAACAGATGAAGATGAAGCCTTTGAATGATTGTCAATAATGGAATTTTCAACTGATGATTTTTTCACTGACGAATAAATATTGTTAGAAGTAACTTCTTTACCTTTTTGTTGATTCTGTCCCGAACCTAGTGAATGCAGAATAGAGTGGTGTGCCTTACCACAATGAAAACAAGATTTTGTAGAACAACCATGATTAGGAACATGTGGTTTGAGACAATTGAAGCAAAGGTTTTTGCTTTTGACAGCATTCCAACGGTCAGAAGGCTGTAATTTGAGCAATTCATTACATTTGTAGGCCATGTGATTTGAGCCTCTACAGAAAGTACAATTGGTTGTCAATTATGAAACATTTTTACATTATTTTGATTACTTGATTGAAAGTGATTAACTTTTGATTGCTTGGAAGCAAAATTAGTTGCGTTCCTAGAGTGAATAGTTGTTGAATTGTTAGCACTGGATGCAACTGCATCCATAACTTTACATTGTGATTCCAAGAAATTCCAAAACTTCTCAATTGTTGGAATACTGTCAATAGGAACTGATTTCTCCCATTCCTTAACAGTGTTAGAGTCCAATTGTGACAACATTTTATGCATATACAATAAGTCAGTGAGATTCTTAAGTTCAAGTGCCTGAAGGGCAGCAATATGTGATTTACAAAAATCAATGAATGCACGCAATGATTGTGCACAATTACGCTTAACTGCAGGTGGAGACTCAATGGCAGTGATGTGGTTTGTTGCAATGAGTCGTTTATTGTCATATCGATCTTCTAGCAATTTCCAGGCTACTTCAAACCCTTTTTCATTGACATCAATATGTTCCACTCTTGCTAGAGCTTCACCACTCAATGTTTGCCGTAAATAGAAAAATTTCAATGTGCTACTAATTTGCTCCTGACTACCTATTATGTGCATAAATGCACTGGAGAATGCCTGCCATTTTGAGAAGTTTCCATCAAAATGAGGGAGAGGAATTTGGGGCAAATTAAAATTTGCATGCTGTGATGCAGTAGTAGCAGGTTGTACTGATTGTTGTGAAACAAGATCATTTCGAGTGTTAGTTATTTTAGCCTCAAAAGCTTTCAATGCAGCATTTGCTTTAGAAATGAATAATATGAACCTTTTAATTGTTTCAAAGTGTGATTCCTTGTCAAATGATACATTTTTGTGTTGTATTTGTTCATGAATTTTCTTGTATTTATCTCTGAGGAGATCAACTTCATTTTTAATGGTAAGTAAGTGATAATATGTTGCTTCATCATTTACAATAAAATTTGGATACTCTGTGAAGAACCAGTTGGCTTCTTCTAGTAAATTGTTCCTAGAACTGATAAGAGCAGAATGCTCAGACCCTAAATCTGGGGACACTGAACGTGAGTCACTGGGAGGAGGGGATGTAGCCATTGTTACAAAAAAGGTATTGATAACAAAAGAAAATTTTCATACGACCTTCACTGAGATTATCACTGCACTTTCACTGACACCTGTGCTGTGGTTGTGATGTAATTGTGATTAATACTGGCTTGTGTATGGTCGCACAACTTGTCCAACTGATACATGGTATGGACAGCTTGGCCACTGAATGGTACGTCTCATTGGCAACCCCTCGTCCACAGCAACCATCAGTCCAGGTTACAAGGTACATGGGCGATTGAGTACACATGAAAAGAAACAAAATTACAAGATTAATAGGATATCCGGCGGGCCGGAGGACCAGTTTATATTGTTTCTGAGTCCGAATTCTGATAGCTAGTGGCTCAGTATAGAGTGGCTGGTCAATGTGATGTAAATATTTTGCTTATTGGTCATTGACCCAGATACAATATAACTTTAATGAAGAGGACCACCGTCTTTGTTTCATAAAAGACGGAAAAATTATTACTAATATGAATAGGTTCTTGGAGAAAAAATACCAAGTGAGCAATATATAAATGTACTGAAATAGAAATGGCAGAACAATAATTTTTGATAGTGAATACAAGTAGCTCAATAGTCATACAAAATTAAAGTTGATAACAAATTGTCAAGTTCAGCAAACATAAAAATTTAAATGGAGAAACAGACAATCAAGATAGCTGATAAACATCAAGAATCATTAGAAGCAGTTCAAAATCAATAACCATTGAGGTTTAATATGGAAAATTTATAATTGATAAACATCAAAGTTTAGTAGGGACAATTCAGTTAAGATACACTGAATCTATGGTAATTCACACTTACAAAGAACTTGAATACTAATCATAAGATTACAATAATAATGAGCTTGAAAAATACTGAAATTGAATTTAAAATATGATGAATTTAATATTTATAAAATTTGTAGATTACAAAATATTGTAATTGAACAAAATATATTTGATGCAATAAAAATTGCTTGTTTGTTTTAAAATCCTAAGTCAATAAATTGTGATGATCAAATAACAAGCCTAAAATTGCTTGTTTGTTTTAAAATCCTAAGTCAATAAATTGTGATGTACAATATTTTACCAAGTAACCAATATTTTAATATATTAAGTGATTCTGCAATAGTAAGTTGCATCATGAACAAGAAAAGATTATGTTCTGACAACATTCATGATTGAAAAAATTACAATAGGTTGTCAAGTTATTCTTGTTTCATACAAAAATCTGACCTATGATGAAGCAACAAAAATCAAAAATAGCCTAAGTAAATAGATCCAAGTAATAAATAAACTCAACCCTAACCTTATTTAAGGGATAAGAAGATAAAGGTAATTAGCAAATACAAAGATGGTAAAAATATGCAGTTACCTAGGGTTTCAACATGATAGTGGTGTTCAAGTTGGCTCCAGGAAATAGTCAAGGTAGGCTTGCTTGAAGTATGGGTATACTGTCCGTGATGAATTGATGCAGATTTCCAACACTTGTATGGATAAGACGATTGGTTACAGCACATTGATAACTCCCAGTTCATTTGGAAACATTGAAAGATCTTCCAAGAAAATATTAATCACTGTTCAATATTTGAAGAGCTAACTTTAGTTGAATTGTCCAGTTCATATGGAAACTGAGGTAAGCCTAAGCAAGTGTGTGGCTACCAGTTTAAACACAACAGTCAAGTAAAGGCAGGGTATTACCAAACATTAGTAAGTTACAGTTCGAAATCAAGTTTAAAAGAAGATTCAATATGATATTGAAACAGATTCATTAACAGCAACAAGGCACGTCAATCCAAGTTGAAAGTAGATGATAGTGTTGAAGTAGATTCATAAAACATTAACAAGGCACGCCAAGTTACAGTCAAAAGTAGATGTTGTTAAGGGTTCACCCAAAGGAAGATAAAATTGATATTGAATCAATTCGTTACGCGCACGCGCCCACCAACTCACAAGAATGAAGAAATAGGATTATCCCATTACACTGAACAAAGTTTTCACTTGAAAAACTTGAAGAGATTAAACGAAGCACGACTTCAACATGAAGATTGAAGAGAAGACGCCGCCATCAAAAAATGCAAGTCATAGCTGCCATAGGCTGTGTCCAGCTTTGAAAAGCAGTCACCAGAGCGCAGCAGCTGCTGGAGAGAAGACAAAAATGTGAGCAGAAGAAATGAGCGCTCCAGGCGGTAAAGAAGGAACTAATGATTTCAATCATTGAATTGGATGTGAAATTCAACAGTAGCCTACATATGTTACCTGACTTACAGGCCTCAACAATCAACATTACCCGATGGCCGAGAGTGTAAAGGCGTAATACATTGGAACTTCAAAGCTCAGTGAATTACAAACATGATCTAGGTTCGAACCTTGGTCAGTGACATTTTTTTTGTCGATGAATTTCGACTTTTATTAGCTATTTTTTATATTAGTTACCGTAATTTAAATTTCAATCAATTTTTTAGATATATTTTGAGACAAAACTGTGAAATATGCAATTATATTTATTTTTTAATCACATTTTTTTCAAAATAGTAATGAAAATTCTATTCATCCATCTATCCATGAGATATTGCACCAGGCGCAAAGCGCGAGCTATAAAAATTCAAACAATTATTCGAAATATTAATAGTATAAAAATATTGTCACTATTGTAAATCATTAATTAGTAATATTGAAATTAATTGACAGTGAAAGTTGTCATAACCAAGATTCAAACTATCAAAATAGGCTGTTTGAATTTTATCTATTTTTTAATTTCTTATATAGCCTAGCCTATTGGGAAGTTTTTTTTTGGTGTGGCGAAAAATAGCGTACGCACCATGGGCAAAAATGTATTTCCTGCTCTCAATCTTTTCTAGTCCTCGGCCTACGGCCTCGGACTTAAAAACCGATTTCGAGCCGGAAATATCTCATTTTCGGCCCTAGGTGCGAAATATACTATATCGGCCTGGTCAGAAAACAATCACTTTCGGCCTCCATTATGACGCACGTAAACCAGCTCATTACATCCAAGTGGGGCGAAAACCTAATTACAATATTTTTGAATAAATAATATTAATCTTCTTTGAACTTTGATGTTTTATCTATCATCGATCTCTACAGTCGATATTTCAATTCCTTTAATATCGATATGTCAAGAGTCGAAACTCTTTTCCAGAAAGTAAAATAAATAGAAAACAAATCATCTAACCTTGACATGCGTTTTGTGTTGTGTATCAAATTTTTTGATGCAATTCTTAATAAATTTTGTTCATCATAAAAACAAACTTTCATGAAACTAATTATCCAAGTCAAATGTCGGCGTGAAGTTTATTTAAAAACTGAGCATGGAACAAGTAAGTTAACCTCTAATTAAGTTGTCATTCTTAAATAACAAACTATGATAAAACCAATATCACAATAACTACTATCGCAAAATAATAGTATTTAATGATTGCGTCTAATTATTAGAATTACATTTAAATAGGCTTCCACTCATCATATTATTTGAATCATTCTCTTATTTATTGTTGTTTCATTTTAGATATTTCTCTACCTTGGGTACATCTTATTTCAAATGAAATTGAAAGTGGTAAACCATAAATTAAACCTAAAATTTTAAAGGCCCTAAGTTAATTAAGTAATCTTATGCTTTGCTAGTCTATCAGCAATAATACTCAAACGGTTCAAACATTTTTCAAATTTACCTGCAGCTGCAGCTCCAAGTTAGTAGTGACGGAATGGAAACGGGGACAGTTTCGTATCTGTTGTATGGTACGTATTATTGATTTTAAAAATATTGAATTTTATCATTATACACAATCACAATGATAACTGTATACTGTATTCTGTATTTTGAATAATTATCAACATATTGTCATTTAAAAGCTAAAACCTAACCTACCCCTTTTACCTTTTTAAAATTATTTAACAGAACATTTTAGATTCTAAAAAGATATTTTGATGTATTATCGATAGTTTCAATATCAATAATACGTACACCTGGGGCGGCTCCAGAACGGTTTCTCGGGAAGGGCCATCTTTCGAAAATTTTGATGAAAGCCTCTACCATATCAACGCTTTGTCTGATACATTGATATCCACTATTCACATGATTAAGAAAAGAGGAAAAAAACATTTCTTTTACTATTGCTTGAATAATATCATAGCCACCTCTAATACATGTATAAGAGGTGGCTATGATAATAGTTATCCCAACTTGAGGCAAACTGAATTTTGCTCATTACAAATATAAGGTTATTTTGGAAATCTGAATCATTGCTCAAATGTTCAATTATTAGTGTTGAACAAATAAATTTGATGTAGCAGATACTTGACGCATTTGATTAATCCAAACTAATCTAAACTCATCTGATTAAATACTGTTGAATTTAGAATTGGAAAATAGTTGAAGATGAATGCGATACAACAACAAAGCTTCTATAAGATTGAATTGTCTAAAATTCAAATTCAGATATCTTTTCATCTTTTATCAATCTTTATTCAGAGGCTGTTGATTATGATGAATTATTATATAAAAAATAGATGTTTCATTTGGGTATAACCCTTTAATGGTGATTTTTTCCATGTAATAGTTTAGAGGGAATCTGAACGACACGTTTTTTTACAACCTCTCCTTATTTTGATTTTTTCAACTATATTATCCTACCAAAAAATGAGAATGATTTGAATACCTTTTTGAAAATAATTGCAAATTGTTCAATACATGGTATAGTTGCTTTAAACTATTATTGGAAATGAAATGGAGTTTAATTAAGAATAGGAAATTTAAAATTGTTGGTAGAAAACTCTTATTTTATTAGCACTACAAATGAACGTCTTCATGAATGACCTCGCCATTCAGAGTCACAACCAATGAGAAAGAAACTATGACGATTCTTTTTATAATCTAACTGTTTATCAAAAGACATTACTGTCCACTCTTCACCAATCAAATAAAATAGTAATTCTATTCTGATTCTTTCACTTTTTGAAAAGAACGAATGAACTTTTTGAAAGCACACAAATACTTCAACAGCAGGGAGAAACTACACAGTAAAAACTTCTAAAACAAAAGATCGAGCTACAATATTTTAGACAAAGCATAATTTTTTATACTCGAGAGACCGAGAAAGGAAGTACAGTGTATATTAAAGACAGAAAAAGGCCATCTTATTGGTTGAAAGGAAACGAGGTTGATATGCTATTGTGATTGAATAAATATGAAAATTGAATAAGTCATAAATTAAATAGAAAGTACCTTTAATGTTCACACTTTGAATGGTGGATAAAAAGTAACTGAATCTGTATATTGAATCAACCTTTATATTATGTTGCTAGGTAACCAGGGATATCACAATAGCCCAGAAAAATGGTGGCATAATTATATTTTTCAACCATACTTTAAGACCGCCTTGCAAAGCTAAGAAGAATGAGCTGTAGTATAAGATGTATCCATAAAAACTAATTGTCGTCCTCATTTGATGTCCCATGGAGGGATAAAAGCCAAAAGTAAGATAAATTTGCATGGGCCCACCAGAAAAGCCAAAAATAAGAGCAGAAAACAATTAATTTTCGTGTAACATGATATCGGGAACCTATAGTGAGATTCTGAGATATTTCAAAATTGGAGGTAGAGGTGGATAGTGAAAATATGTTGTCTTATTTTTAAAGTGAAACTTAGTCGAAGGCTCTTCTACATACTAGGAGACCAAGTTGCAAGACGGTATATAGTTTGACAGTCTATAAGGCGTCTAGAGACGGAGATACCATTTGTATCAAACGTCCACAGTTCCATACAGATTTGGGGGACACTTTTTTCACAAGAATTTCTATTATTTCATGGAGTCTTCCATTTCTGCTAGGGAACCATAGACCTACAATTTTTGGTCTCGCAACCGGCCCATAGAGGCCCATAGACAAGGATTGGTCTTTAAATAGACATGTCTCGTAGACAACCTGAAACATGTTTGTGAGACCAAAATCGCGCAACATGTCTCCTAGTGAGTACTGGGCTTGAGGAAAGTCTTTTACAAGAATAGCAAAACATTTTTAGAGCAAGTGGAAAAAGCTCAACTAGACCGCAAGAGATAGAGCTAAAACTTTTAGAGAAAATTTCCTAAAGGAGATCGCCATTGCTTTTGGAGTGATTTTTTGAATTATTGGTAACAATCGAAAGTTTTAACTGAATAACTTACGATCTTAAATTCCAGGGTTTCCGGCAATTTAACACTTTTGTGAACAATCATAACTTATTACTCTAGAAAGTTTTAGATTTATGGAGAGATGAATTTATCAGATCTCTTTCTCTCTTCGAAATTCAATGGATGAGATAGGAATAATTTTATCCGTCCGCCAGTTAGATTGGACGGGAATTGCAGGGAACTAAAAAATTAAGCTAACCAAAAACTTATGATTTCTTGATCATCATCCTCAATTAATCACAAGCTGAAACACTAAACAAATTAACGTAACCAATTATTGGTATAGAGAAACAAGTTTTAGACCACCTGGAAATATTTGTCAAATAATATATTCTGTTATTTTATCATTAATTGAATTGTTTCAAACACTTGAGTAGGCTATAAAGGATGGAATACGTTATTGGAAATGAAAAAAAAAACAGATCTGTGAGTGGGGGACCATGACCCTCATGTTTCGGGAAGCATGTTTCATGGCCCCTATGAACCCCCCCCCCCTGGAACCGCCACTGACGTACACCAAATACGGAACTGTACCATAAAAACTCTCAGGCCCGGTTGCTTACAGGCCTTTCAAATTCTAATCTTGATTAAATGTCACGAGAACAAATCGAAGAAGCCTTTTTTTCCAACAAAAATTCTTCTCGGTTCTCGTGGTATTTAATCATGACTAAAATACAACAGGCTTTTGTGCAACCGGGGCTTCAACATAAATAATTCTATATCCCGGTTCCAAAATAGCCTGTTGAATGTAATCATGATTAAATTAAACGGAAACCAATCAGAGAAGGGTTTCCTGTAAAGAAGTCTTCTCTGATTGGTTCTTGTACCAATTGATATAAGATATGTACCATAATATAACTAACGTCTTTTGTATTTTTCATTCATGTTAATCTTGATTACAATGAACATTTTCAATTTTTCAAAAAAATTACTATCAATAGTAATATATTCAATAGTATAATACCATTGTGGTTATTGTTAGTGTGAGTTTAGCAGATTAATAATCTTATTAAAGAGACAGATATTAGCATACCACAATTCTTTGAAGATTGAGATACCGGTTTCGGTTGTTATATTATTATAATTTATCAATTTCTGGTAAACTTACCTCTGTAGTTCACCAAATATTGATAATGGTGTAACACGAAACCGATAACGTATCTCGATTTTTAATAAATCTGTGGTTGGCAATAGGCTATATATAGTATTATTACTCAGTATGGATAACTACCACGATATCACCTTCTCAACTACTGAGAAATAGGCTATCAATAATCTCAGACTGACTATATCCAGATATTCAATCCTTTATCCACATTTTTGGTTTTCACTAGAATAAATTACACGAATGAATATTTTATAACTTTCTTGTTTTAACTACTTAGGTACCATTGGATAAATGCAACGGTAGTCATTCAAGAAGACATGAAATGGTACTCAACATAACTCCCAAGACAACATCCATATGTACAGGTATTTTTTCCTCTATTTGAAATGAAATGTTGATATAAGTACCTAATAGTAATTTATGGAATAATCAGGTGAATGGGCCACTATGATAGTTTCATGATAGAACTTGTTATATTCGTAAAACATTGTATTTTTTCACATTCAAGATGTATCATTTTGTTAATCAGTACTTTGAGGCAATAGTTTCACTATAATACGTGAATAGTAACATATAGAAAGGATAAGTTTTGTTTATCTCTGTTAACTTATCTCTGAAAGTTTTGTTATATTTGTTTGTCTCTGATATTAATACGAGTACCGTATATAAATAATTTCAACTACTTATTTGTGGTATAATTTTACTAACTTTAGCAAATTTGTAGTTATCAGTCTTGGGTTGCGACTAAAAAATGTTTCATATTAATAAAATTGGGTTGACATGTGATATTAAAAAATAAGATATCGCTCAAAATAGTCTTCTCAAAAAATAATTGTATTTCAAGCCGTTATTAGCCGTTACAGTTGAAAATATTCTTGCAGCCTCTATAATATTCTATTATAATAAATATTCTATAATATAGCTTGTAGCCTTTTTGGAAAATTCAATGTCAAAAATTATTTTGTTATAATCAGACAAATAAAATTGTTTATGTCGTTAGCACTTTTATTAATCCATTGTGGTTTTTGACTCTTAGTCGCATTATTTTTATTCAGACCAGACACCGACACCTACTAGACTGATTAGAAAATGCGAGGAAGTGGGACTTTTCCAAGATCTCCAGAATGTGAATCCATTTGAAGAAACTTTCAGGAAAGCTGCTGAAGCTGTTAGGACTGGCTCCACATCTTTGCAGGTAGGCTTCTCATTAAACGTTTTCACTTTGAAAAAATCTATTCTTCCACCGCTCTAATATTTATTCATTGATACACATTACACAATTCATTAAAATTATTGGGGAAGGACCAACAGGCACAGCCCAAAACGGTTCCTTCCCCGAATTTTGATTTATACACTATAGTCCAAAAAGTAGGTTATGTGAGTTTCAATAAAGTTATGTTAAACTATGATATACGAGGGTCATTTTTTAACCATTGATCGCTCATATATAAGAGACGAATGTATATAACATGAAAATACTATAATTAAAAGCTACTTACACATTATTCTTCAACATAATTGTTGTGAAGATTGAGCAATCATATCCTCAGCCAGCCTATTATCATCCTGTTCATAAAATGTTGTCGCGAAATGAGTTCAAGTGGGCTATAAGTTGTTTAGAGCTCCTCCCTCGTTAGTTGGAAGCGCTGTTCTCCAAATCATGTCTTGAGTTTGTGCAAAATAGAAGGTAATGGGTTCCTACTTCCTAGTGACCAAGCCAGGTTTATATGGCGGGTGATCTAAAGGTGCGTACAGATTTACGCGCCGCGAGCATGAGCAATTAATTCACTTTTAATCAGCTGATGCCAAGCTTTTAATATCTATATCTTATACCGTTTCTGTAAAAATACAGATATAGTCAGCTGATTAAAAGTGAATTGCTCATGTTCGCGGCGCGTATATCTGTACGCACCTTAAAATATCCCATTCTATTTGCTGAAGAAGTTCTGTTTGGTTGCACCAGGACTGTGAGGCAGAGTTGTGGATTACAACATTATTTCATGAATTCATTTCTTCTGATTTATCTGATTTTCCGACACCATCATCACTCTTGAAGTCTTCTACGTAAACTTGAATAATGTGTCAGTAGATTTATGTTGAACTATTGCCTTTTTCTTTCATAAAACAACGCTGCGCAATCATCAATTGACGGGAGACTCAATTGAGGCGGCCGTGTTTCTGGGCATATAATTGACAACAATAATTAACGATCTTGCAGCCCTGATCATAGCGCTTTTGGTGAGGGGGACTCGCTGTTAAGCTTTGTGAAAATCACCCCCCTCCGCTTGACTGTATCCTACGATATGTGATCGGAGGTTGAAAAAAAATCCCCTCATATGTAAGAGTTGTTGATCAAGTACGTGTCATTACATTTCAGTTCATTCAGTACATTTAGATTCACCAGTAAGATGATTATATAAATACGTTTTAACATTACTATTAACCTTCCGGCAGTCGCGCTGTTGTAAAAAGTACTACAGTGTCAGTTTTTTTGCTGCACAAAACTATTGAATGGGGTGGTGTCAGTGAATGAGTTACCTATGTATTCCAAAACTTTCCCCCCATCACTCCACTGAGTTGCAGTATCAATCGAGCAATGGTTCAGTCTTTAGGTGCCATTTAGTCGCGCCAGTGCATAAGTTGCACTGTGCATAAGATAGGGAAAGACTGTATACGGGGACTGTAAACGAACCAATAACACAGAATTGATGGCTTTGCTTGATGTACCTTATTGGGCTATGAAATGGTAATCATCCAAATGTTCATAGGCGTAAAATAATCCAAGAAGATGGAAAACGTAATTATACAATTAATTAATATGTTTTGACAGTAAACAGTGTAGATAACAGTTGGAAAATTGGATGTTGTACAAAATACAACACGCGACTGACTGCTCGTGAGGCAGTAGGGCGCAACTACCGGAAGGTTAACTTTATAGAAGATGTGACTTATTATATTTAATGGAAGTGCTATCATTAAGTTTTGTCATGAAAAACAAAATAGATTACTACCTATGCATTATGCCTGGGCCTGTTTTAATTCTACCCGCATGATAGTACCTTCAAATTTTAATCTATGATTTTTACTGTTTGTAATTTTTCTGTAGTTTATTCTCATAATAAAATACTAAATGGAATTGAACTTTCCAGCACTAGTCGACAATTTCCACAACCATAATGCTCCAGTGGTGTGTAATCACTATATGACCACTTAGTGGTCATATAGTGATTACATATTCAATAATAATTTGTATTGAATTATGATTAAATTTTATTCAACGATGTTAAGGAGAATCATAAGAATGATTTCTGCTCATATGGAATGAATGTGAACCACACTATGCATTTGAAAAAAAAATCTTGTAACCTTCTCATCCTCCTGACCTCCACTTAGTGGTCATATAGTGATTATAGAACCAATAATAATTTGTATTGAATAATGATTAAATTTCGTTCAGCGATGTTTAGGAGAATTATAAGAATGATTGGAATAATTGACATAATGTTCATTCCCCTCATATGGAATGAATGGTTCACGCCACTATGTATTTGAAATAAAATTATATTGTAGTCTTATTATCCTATATAGAAAATTATTGTCATTTAATATAATTCTTATTGGTTTTCCAGGTTTCAAATCTTTGTGTACCGTTAAGCAACGCTGATGACACACTCCATACTCCAAACTTGTTCCCAAACGTTCCTGAGAACGAATTACCTTGCTCACGATCAATCGAAATACCTTTGAGTAAGTATTATCATAAGGTAATTATCGAAAAAATTCAATTTCTCCAAGAGTTTCAATCTCCAGAAAGTTGGATTTGAATGTATTTCTCTATTACTCCTTGTTCATGTGTTCAATTGGAATTGCTTATCAAAAAACTGATTATGTACTTTCTTATAACAATCACTATTGGAGTAATAATACGCATGGGAAGGAATTGAGGAAATCGTTATAAATAGCGAATGAAATAAAAACTGAAAAGAATAGTATAACTACAATATAATAATGAATACTATCCTCGCACAAGCCTGGAGCTTATGTGGGAATTACCCTCGGCAAATCCCTCAGTCGCAGTCGGTCAGCCGATGATTAAACATCTATTTTCGAACCGTCCGTTGTTATCTCGCTAACTGGTTGTCGTTTGCTGCTCCGTGCTTCTGCCTGAACTCCGCAATACCGAACTCTTTGAATTCTCTCAGTTGTGTAGTTTTTCAGTTTTAATTCATTTTAGTTTCTTTTCTTCTATCACTTTTGGAAATGTCAGACACGTGCAAAAAGTGCAATTCCAGTGTTCAAGTGAACAAGCAAGACTGCTTCAAGTGTACAGCGTGCAATGGTGCGTTTCACCCTGCTTGTTTTGACGATAAGTTTAGTGACCCAAATAAAAAATCCAGCCTTAGAAAAAACTGGAAGTGCGAAATGTGGAGCAATCAAGACAGTGAACAGGACAGTGAAGCTTCTATTCTCAAAGCTTTCCGAATAGAGACAAACGCTAAACTTGATCAAGTCCAAGTACATTTAACATCGGTAAAAAAAGACGTCAGTGAGCTAAAAACTCAATTCAGTGATATTGAATAAAAATGTGGTAAGAACACAGATCACTGATCTTCAGCAACACACAAGAAAAAACAATGTTATAATTACTGGCATCCCTGTTACAAAGGGTGAGAATGTTTTCTTCATTTTACAAAGAATAGCAGCCTTGTTGAACATTAGACACGATAAATATGATGTTTCAGCAGCGCATAGACTACCTAACAGAAATAAAAATAACACGCCGCCCATTGTCGTGAACTTTGTTTCACGTTTGACGAAAAGTGAATGGATTCATGCGAGGAAGCAGAGGAAAGGTCTTTCTGCCATCGAACTTCATAATCAATTTCCAAACAGACAGATTCTCATCAATGAACATCTGGCGCAGCATACGAGTTCCATTTTCAATGCTGCGAGAGCCCTGCTGAAGACGAACAAACTGGCTTCCGTATGGGTCCGCGAAGGAAGAGTGTTAGCCAGGAAAAGCGCAACAAGCCCTGTTTTCCGGATCATGAATTTGGACCAAATTAAGGAGTTTAAACCCGCATCCCAAACTCCTGAACCAACAGGTGACATCAATGATGGCGAGGATAAGAGTGGTGAGGACGAGGACAATCAGTGAGTGCTTTTATTATCATTTATTCCATAACTCCTCTACCTCTCTCTCACTCATACTCCTCTCTTATAAGCGAAAAATGTGGTTTCCTCAGAAATTAGAAATTCCCCTAACCTATTTTGTTGGCTACAAGTAGGCTGAACCTACTTGTTTAAATTGTATTTAGAATTGCACTCTCATTTAGAACAATTTTCTTTTCAATTAGATCATAAAAATATTCATTCAGTTAATTTGTTATTCAACAGTATTCATATAATATTGAGGGAGGAATTGTAGTGTACTATATCGCCAAGCCTTCCTTCACTCTAATGAATGATTGATTATGTACAAATCAAAGCATATCACTAGTAGTTCTGTTCACAGTAGACCTCACGCAGTATTCTCATCCACAAGTACCTGATTGAAACTATAGACCTTATGGAAATACAGCAATAGACTGGCTTCTCCACACATCTGTGCAATCACTTGTCAGCTGATTTTTATGATGAATAATAAATTCTATAGTCTGATTTTTACTCTAATATTGGAGTATGAAGGAGGCTCCTTTTTCCTTTTATATTATCCTTGAAATACAAAATTTCCAAAAACCTTGTATATACGTCGACGCGCAATTAAAAAAGGAACATACCTGTCAAATTTCATTATATTAATAGCTGTCAAATATACATATATACATTAAAATCTATTACCGCGGTTCGCCGTAATTGCGCAACATATAAGCATTTAAACATTTAAAATTTAAACATTTAAACATTTAACATTTAAACATTTAAACATTTAAACATTTAAACATTTAAACATTTAACATTTTAACATTTTAACATTTTAACATTTTAACATTTTAACATTTTAACATTTTAACATTTTAACATTTTAACATTTTAACATTTTAACATTTTAACATTTTAACATTTTAACATTTAAACATTTAAACATTTAACCATTTAAACATTTAACGTCGACTTGAATCTTAGACCTCACTTCGCTCGGTCAATCAATAATTTTTGGTTTGCATGCTGAATGCTAGCATGTACCTTAATGTAGCCCATCATGCTCATGTAGTGCACTAAAATTCTTGCTCACTCATATTTTTCGCTTCATCCTTTCCATTCTAATAGGCTATTATTATTTTTTTCTTATATCCATGATCCTCTTCCTCTTTCTCCTATTAAAAGGATCTCTTAATTTTTCTACAAGTTTAAACTGTATAAATAGACACTTTACATTCGAACAATCCAACATTACGATTTAATGAGGTGTTGTGAGTTAAGATAAAAGTGCTGTATCTACCTTATTATTGTTGATCAGTAAAGCAGATAAGTGGGGAGAAGTCTCCACTCAAAAATCTGAGATAATGATAACACTATGATCGGTGTGGGAGAGGATACTCTGCTTTTAAATTGTTCTTATCCAATTTCTGTTTTTTGCCATACTAGACATCTATTACGTTTTTTCGTTTTTGATTCCTCTGAGCATGAAGATGTCTTGTTTGTTCTTCTAGCTGAACTTTTCTTTTATTTCATTCAACAAAGTAAAATCCCTCCATATGGCGTTACTGATGACAGTTTTCAACTCACTTATCCCATACAATCAATGATTTTATTCAATGAATGGAAAATGTTTAATATTTAAATTATACTCACTCTAGTTTAAGAAAACCAATACAATACGGTAATACTATCCTCAACTTACTGAAGTTGAAACAACTAAATTATAAGCATTTCTATCGGACGAGATTTGTTTTCTTCTTGTGAAAAAATATACATATATACATTTTTTTTATAGCCCAATCTTTCATTCGTGCAATAAAAAAGTAAACTTTCAAACATTAGAGTGCAATAAAAATGAAACTTCTGATAAATATTCTTGCATCAAGTAATACATTTTTTATTTCTTTTTACAAGTTTCAGTGAAGGATGTCGGCAATGAATACAGAAATTCTTGTTTAATCCTTATGCTGTTTTCTTCAGCATATTGTACACGACATGTACATTCTTCTATATTATGATAGTTCAGTGAACTACTGTTTCATAATTTTTTTGTTATTCTTTTATATATATTGATATTATTTGTTTTTTATTTAGAGGATCTTTTTTATTTAATCATAATCATAATCTATCCAATAAAAGTTGTTAGTAGATCCAATAAGTAGTTCTTATTTCTACTAGAATAGAATAGATTAAAGGCGACTGTCCGAAAACATACACATGTATAAAGGCATTGTCAGTAAAAAAAATATATTAAATTCAAATACTGTAAATGATTTATAACTTACCAAAGCCTAATATAATAACATTGTTCTAAACTCTATACAATTTAATGAATTGTTATCTTTTTGCGGCATGCTAAATTTTATATTCAACATATAAAGCACCATGTGGCAAGCGACGACAATTATTGTATATTTTCTTCTTTATTTTTTTTTATTGCCTACTTTAGAGATAATGAATCTGGATGCAGATGTTCATGATTCTCCTTTAATAGACTGTGTTATCTGTAATGATATAAATAATTTCGCTAACATTGATACTGACAAATCGACGGCGTTTAGGGTTATCCACCAAAACATTCGTAGTTATAATAAAAACTTTGATTCTTTCGTAGTTCTTTTGCAAGGCCTTCAAGTAAAATTTCATTGCATTATCATTACGGAAGCTTCGCTTAAGGATGATAGCGATTTAAATAACATTCAAGGATACACTTTGCATAGGTCCTATAATAACTTAAATAGTAGCGATTGTATTGTCGTCTATATTGATAGTAGCCTATCCGTTACTTGTAATCAGCTGTTACTGGGTGGAGTGGCCACAAGCTTATCTCTTAATTTCAATTGGGAGGGGGTTAAATTCGATCTGTTGGCCGTTTATCGTAGTCCTAATTGCAGCTTTCCACAGTTCATCGAGGGTCTCTCTGCGTACTATGATAATGAATTTCGCCATTCCAAATTATGTATATTTGGTGGAGATATTAATTGCGATCTTCTACAGCCTAATCCTTATCCATTACGTGACGATTATTTGGACACGCTATGTGAGGCAAATCTGATACCGTGCATAGAAAACATTACAAGACCGGACAGTAATAGCTGCTTAGACCATTTTTTTTCTAAGACGTATGAGTAAATTTTTTGCAAAATCAGTAGTAATAGAATCAGCAGTGACAGATCATTTTGCTACATGTATTATACTTCACACCCGAGAAAACAAAAGACCTGAACAACGGGAGGTAAAGTTAATACATAACTGGTCCAATATCAACCTTTCTATATCTCATCAAAACTGGGATCACGTAACAGCTGTAACTGATCTAAACACATCCTCAATTAATTTTATTAGTACCTTACAAAATATAATATCATCCAATACTGTTGAAGTTGTTAATAACGCAAAAAATTCGAGGCTCAAACCATGGATCACTTATAATGTGGTTAACTCAATCCGCAATAGAGACAAACTTAGAAAACAGTCACAAAATCAACCTTTCAACCTGGCTCTAAAAAATAGATATATACTGTATAGAAATGTCCTTCACTCAACTACAAAACGAGCTAAATTCACTTATTATAACAATAAAATGGATGCAGCGGGAGGAGACCCTCGAAAATTCTGGTCAGTTGTTAATGAGATTTCTGGTCAGCCCACTCATAAAGATAAGTTTCCGGTTGACGCTTTCAATGACGGCAACCCTGCTCCTCCCCCAAAGGTGGAAGAGATTTCTAATGATTTTAATCGATTTTTGCCTCTGTGGGGGCGCGTCTGGCTGCGGTGATCCAACCCTCTGGTCCATCTGAGGTGAGGGACTCCGACTACGCTACCGGTGCCGTGTTTGAGCTTCGTCCTGTTGCTGAGCATGAATTGCTGACTGTGGTGGGCAGCATGAGGGAGCGTTCTGCGCCGGGTTGGGATTCAATTCCGACTCAGCTGTTGAAGGATAATGTGTATGGGCTGCTCATCCCGCTTTTACACATAATTAATATCAGTATTTCCTCTGGCAGTTTTCCGGAGTCTTGCAAATTGGCTAAAGTTATACCTATATACAAATCTGGCTCAAAATCTACCATAAGTAACTTCCGGCCAATAATATTTTCCTTCTGATTGCTCTAGCTAAAATAATTGAGAAATGCGTGAAAATCCAAGTCAATAACTACTTAGACAACAACAATATCATTTGTAACAACCAGTACGGCTTTAGAACCTCTAAAACACATCCGATGCTCTTTTTGAAATTAACAAGTATGTTACCACACAATCTAGCAATAAACAAGTTTTAATTTCTTTTCTGGATTTAGCCAAGGCCTTTGATTCAATAGATAGGAATATACTTTTTGCAAAACTTGAAGCAATTGGCTTCAAGAATCTCACCTTAAGATGGTTTAGAAGCTACTTTGAAGATAGAACACAGAGAATATCATTAAATGGCACAGACAGTGATTCTATTGCAATTGATTATGGAGTGGTACCTTGGGCCCTCTACTTTTCCTCATTTACGTCAATAACATTTCCAGGTTGCACCTACATGGTCAATTATTCCTCTTTGCCGATGACACGGCACTTGTGTCTACAGGCTGCACATGGACTGTAACATTCAATAATTCTTCCTCTGATCTCGCTAAACTAAAAAATTGGTTTGAAAACAATGTGTTGTCAATTAATATTTCGAAATCCTAGTGTCTACCTATATTTTTCGTAATAGCCCCGGGCCCAGGGTGCTCAGGATGCATTCATGTGGTGACCCATTCAATGACTGTAGCTGTCCTGAGATAGAACAAGTATTAACTCACAAATATCTTGGCTTTTGCACAGCTGGGAAGGGTCCTGAGTGCTGGACACTGTCGTTCTGTCTACTATGCATATGTGCAGACACTGCTTGAGTATGGCATCTTGGCGTGGGGCGGTGCCTCCTTGGGTGTCCTGCGTCCTGTTGCGGTCTCACAGAGAACACTTATTAAAACACTATTAGCCAAAAATCATAGATATCCAACACATTTACTTTTCCAAGAATTCCCTGTTTTAAATATAAAACAATTATTTATACAAAATTTACTTGTCTTTATAAAAAAAGTAACTTTGTCTTCAATGAATTTCATCATTATTATACCACTAGAAACAGATTGCAAATAAATATTCAATTTCCCCGTTTAAGTAATTCAATTCAACTTGAAAACTTTTTCCATTTAGCCCATTGGCTTTATAGCCCAGTCAATGAAGGTCCAAAAAAGCAGTTTCGAACCGAAAATTGAATAAAAGCTGAATTTCCCACCATCGATAGAACCCTCCCAGAGGGTCATTCTCCCAAAAGTCCCAAGAAATCCCCTTGGAGCTTTCCGCCCCAGCCCCCTAAAAACATGAAAAATGCAGGTAAGCACGGGAAATCAATTATCTCTGTAACCATTGATCGGAAACAGTTCTATTATATGCCATTCGATTCATTACATTATGGACTACAATATTAGTTTTATTAATTTTTCCAATAAAATTAACAGTTTTCTTGATAAAATAATATATATATGTAAAAATTTAGGGGGTTTGTGGTTTGATGTTTTTGTTTTCTTCGATTAACTTCGAAACAAGTAGTTTTAAAGGAAAATGAGCCAAATAATTAATGTAGCCACTGTCATTGCAAATCCATTGATGTATATTGTTATGTATTTGCGATTCGATTTGACGCTGTGGAAGGGGAAACAGTCGACGCGGTACGGCGTGGCTGACTCTCTTCACCATAGTAAACAGTAAAATACAGTAGTAGGCCTACTTCTTTCTAAGTTGCATCTTATTCACACTATGGCGCTTGAAACAATCAATTTTGTCTATTGTTTTGACATGTGATGAAACTAATTTTTCACATTTTAATTCTCTAAATTCTCTAAAATCATTTTGTTGTTATATATGTGCTAAATCATGCATTCTATGACATACAAAGATATTGTTTGCAACCGATAAAATATTCATACTATTACATAATATAATACATATTTTAAATATGTGTGTATGATCATAATTATATGCTAAAATTTATCATAAATTATGATTGTCAAAAACTGAGATAAATCATAGATTACAATAGTTTTAACAGTGGCAATTTCCTGAAAAATCATAGCGTGCAGTGTTTGCTGTTTTCTACAGTTAATATTCTCCAAGCCAGGTTGATAATATACCTTCAGTTGAGCCAAATATATATGACGGCTGAGGCATAAAAAAATTTATACATTGAGCTTGTTGAGTTGAAACTTTCTATGATTCTCTCTGTAAAGTAGCTTTTCTTCCGTTCTTACTAGTTGAATCTACATTATTTAGACAGTCCAATATGAAAATTCAGTAGATTCTAAAGATGAAAGCCATGCAAACATACAAATTAAGGAAGAGTAAGCATGCATGAGGTAGGAAAATCATGAAAGTGTTTCACATTTAACCACAAAGTACCCTACCGTATAAAATTAATTGAAAGATGATTCATCATCTTCTTTTATTTTTGTTAACATATCGATTTTTCACCTCCACTCGCATCTTGTCATTCATTACACAAGGTTGACAGAAGCTTTTCTTTATGTCGATTAATGTTGTTTGAAATTGATTTTGATTAGGGCACCAAAAGAATAGATAATTTTCTATTTGAAGCATTCAAATTAAATCTATTGAACATGATTTCTTATGACTTAGCATTCACATATTTAGTTGGGTGAAGCTATTTGAAAAATGTACCTGATTATCAATTTCATGGTTTTTATAACATACTAGTTCATTGTGATCATTGAAGGGTTGAAGTGATGAGTTAGTTCAAGTGAATTCTAGTACACAAGTATATTGTGCTTATAATGGGCTCTTCTTTATTTTCTATCAATGTTTTGCTCCAGTAGAGAAAATTTAAAATGTTGGTTTTACATTTTATAAGCTTTATAAATAATATAAATTAACGGTAATTTAAATTTGATAAGTCCAGTATTAAATTAATCGATGTTGATTTTCATTGTATCGCTTTGTATCAATGTTACTTACACTGTTTGCAATTCATCACTATTCTCTCAAGAATTAGTTTCAGTCAGCTTTCAGAAGCCGAAGCGAGTGGACGTGTTTTGTGAAATTCATGTAATTATTCTAAAAGTATACCATCAAACTGTTGTGTCAGTGAAAACGGCATTGCCGAATTGTGAGTGAGTGTGTGTGTGCGTGCGCGCGCGCGTTGGCAGCAACTATGACTGTAGCCGAGTTAGGATATTGCTGCTTCGGTGAGTGCTGAATCGGTAATTCTATTGTGAGAACTGAACTATCGTAACTATGAACGGTGACGATAATACGACTATTATTACTATAACTGAAGAAAATAAACCTGTCTCCTACAAGATTCGAACTGATAAAATTCAATCAGAATGCGAAAAATTTTTATTTAAAGCTTGGAACGAAGCTAATACAAAATTCCAGCAATCAGAAAAAATAAGTTCTGAACTTAAAATTCAACTTGAACAGCTTCAAACTAGATTATCAGCGTTAGAGACTAAATCTAAGAATGAAGAAAAAAATACGGACAATTATCATACCGATGAAGAAGAATTATCTACTGAAACAGAATGGATTCGTCAAAAGAAAAGAAAGAGGAAGAGAGAACAATCTGACTCACCTCCAACACAATCATCCAATGAGCAGAAAGTGAGTTCACGTAGAGAAACTGAACTAAAAGAGAATGCTGAACCAAAAAAAACTCCTAGTATCAACCAAGTTAAGAGACCTCCTCCAATAATACTCTACAACATCCAAGACTATCAAGTAGTGTATAAGATTTTGAATGAAAAAATAAAAGACTCACACTATTGACTAAAGACACTCACTCAGACAGATCACACTATTGAATAATGGTAGCTTAAAACTCAACGTTGAATCTGAGGATAATTATAGACTAGCTACATCATTGCTGAATGACAAAAAAATGAATTGGTCTTCGTTTGAAAACAAGCAAACGAGACCCATTAGAGTAATAGTGAAGAAGTTGCACAGCACTTGCAATCCACAGGCAATAAAAGAGGAACTTCAGGAAAAAGGATTTAAAATTTTGGACGTGGTAAACATTCTTAAATGGAAAACAAAAGAACCACTCCCAATATTCATGTTAACTTTTGAAAACACAGAGAGCATAAATAGAATTTATGAAATATGTGTAATTATGGGTATGAAGGTTGAAGTTGTCCCCCTGAAAAAATCGAAATTTCTACCGCAATGTAAAAATTGTCAAACCTGGGGACACACTAAAAAATACTGCCAGAAGGAGCCTAGGTGCGTGAAATGCGCTGGTCCCCACATCACTATCAACTGTACTAAGAGTAAAGAAGTTAAGCCTAAATGCTACAATTGTGGGATGGAGCACCCTGCTAATTATAGAGGATGTGTCGTAGCACAAGAGTTGCAGGCACTTCGAAATAAGAGAAAAGCAATAAAATCTATTTCGTCAGTCAACAAAAGAAACGATCCTATTGTGCCACAGAGAGCTGTAATAAATGACAGTAGAGTTAAGGAGAACCAGAGTTATGCTGATAAGCTGAAAAATAAAGTACCTATCAACAGTAACGAAAAGTCAAGTCTTCAAGATTACAACTTGAGTAAAGATTTGGAACTGAGCATTACAACTCAACTTAAATTGATTCTTGAGAAACTAGTTGTGCAAGAAGGCCTCAATAAATCAATTTTAAGTAGGTTAGAAAAACTGGAAAATATTTCAGTTCCAGAAGTCATTCACAAGAAGCATGGAAAATAGATTCAAAATTATGACTTGGAATGCTAATGGATTACTACAGCACAAAGATGATCTATTAGCAATTCTAATTGAGCATAAAATAGATGCCTGTCTCATTTCCGAAACTCATTTTACGAAAGAATCCTACTTTAAAATTAGAGGGTACAAAACGTACCATGCCATACATCCCAACAACAGCGCTAGAGGCGGAAGTGCGGTTATTGTAAGAGAAGAGCTAAACCATCACGAGTTCAAGAAGATAGAATTGCAGGAGTTCCAGTCGATTTCAATCAAAGTCAAACTTATCGGTAGACCATCTGGTACGATCACAATTGGAGACGTCTACTGTCCACCACGATTTAATTTGAAGAAGATAGAATATATTGATTTCCTAAGCAACTTCACAGGGAAATTTATCATCGGAGGAGACTTCAATTCAAAGAATACACAATGGGGGTCCCGACTGACCACAACTAAAGGAAAGGAGCTATTACTGGCTGTTAATGAATACCACTGCGATGTTCACTCAACAAGGAAACCAACTTACTGGCCAACAGACAAAACAAAAATTCCAGACCTGATAGATTTTTTCATCACAAAAAATATTTCACCAAACTGTGTTGAAGTTGAAGAAAAATTTGATCTCAAATCTGACCATTCACCAATAGTTTTGACAATGCACAGTGCAGCTGTTAAAAAAGAAATGCCACCTAGACTCATCAACAGGTACACAGATTTAGAAACTTTTAAAAATATGATAGACTCTAGAATAGACTTGAACACATCTCTGCAAACTATAGATGAACTAGAAACTGAAGTCCAGGAGTTTGTAATCAATATACAACAATGTGCCTGGGAAAATACACCACTACTTCAAAGCAGGATTTTCAAAGGTAATTGCTATCCTGTAGCGGTAAGAGAGTTGATAGAAAAAAGAAGAAGAACAAGAAGATCATGGCAATCAACAAGAAATCCAAGAATTAAAACAGAACTTAATAGAATTACTAATGAACTGAGAAAGATGATACAGGATGTAAAACAACATGATATCAATAAATACTTAGAAGAGTTAACCAATGAGTCTACTACAAATTTTTCATTATGGAGATCAACCAGGAAACTGAAGAGACCTCTTGAACAAGTTACACCGATAAGGAAGAATCAAGATTGCTGGGCAAGGAGCAATAAAGAGAAAGCCGATTTGTTTGCTGATCATCTGGAAAAGGTTTTCTCACCTCATGAGGAAACAATTATAGATGAGAATCCTCATCATCTTGGAGTAGGAGTTATCACTCCAACATCGCCAAGGGAGGTAGAATATGAGATTAAAAATTTGAGCAGAAAGAAAACGCCAGGTTTCGACTTAATAACTGGAGAGATTCTACAGGAGCTCCCAAGAAAAGCAATTGTGAAGCTATGCCATCTCTTCAACGCTTCATTCCGATTGAAATATGTGCCAAGTTTCTGGAAGGTAGCCGATGTCATCATGATACCAAAACCTGGAAAGCCACCACATGATGTAACCTCGTATAGGCCAATTTCACTACTGCCAGTAATATCAAAATTATTTGAGAAACTTCTACTGAAAAGATTAAAGCCTTATCTGGACGATAATGGATTAATACCAACCCATCAATTCGGATTTCGAGATAAACATAGTACAATAGATCAGGTGCACAGAATAACAAATATTATTGAAAATACATTGGAGGAAAAGAAAGTTTGCTCTGCAATTTTCCTTGATGTAGCACAGGCTTTCGACAAAGTATGGCATTCAGGATTGTGCTACAAAATGAACCAGTTCTTACCAACAGAATACAGTCTGATACTGAAATCATATCTTCAAGACCGTTATTTCAGGATAAAACAAGATGATGCTTTTTCATCTCTCAGAGAAATCAGGGCTGGAGTTCCTCAAGGAAGTGTGCTGGGTCCCCTCTTGTACCTCCTATACACATCTGATATACCTCAACCCGAAAACGTAACAGTAGCAACATTTGCTGATGACACAGCAGTTTTATCAGTTGGTGAAACTGTTGAAGTTTCTACAGAGAAATTGCAGGTGGCAGTCAACAGAATCAATGTTTGGACAAAACACTGGCTTATAAAATTGAATGAAGCAAAATCAGTTCAAGTCAACTTTACAAACAGAAGAGTTCAATATATCCCCTTAACACTCAATGGGAATATTGTACCCTACTCCAACACTGCAAAGTATCTAGGCATGACGCTGGATGCCAAGCTTAGATGGAAGGAGCATGTGAAGAAGAAAAGAGAACAACTTGGCATAAAATTCAAGAAAATGTACTGGCTACTTGGGAGGACATCAAAGTTGTCAAATTATAACAAATTGCTTCTCTACAAGCAGATTCTCAAGCCGGTGTGGACCTACGGAATTCAACTCTGGGGCTGCACCCGACCAGCCAATATCGACATCATCCAGCGCTTCCAGAACAAAGTACTCAGAAGCTGTGTAGACGCTCCTTGGTACATCAGGAACTCTGATCTCCACCGCGACCTGGGAGTGGCGACAGTCATCAGTGAAATCCAAAGATTTGCAGAAAAACATGAGAAAAGACTTCATCAACATGTGAACGTGGAAGCAATCCAGCTGCTCAACGTGCATGGAGTAAGAAGACTGCAACGCAGAAAGCCACACGAATTAGTTTAGTGCTAAAGTGTTCAATTGGAAGAGCAAAGGCAGAATACTGTATCCTTTTATGCTAAAAATAATCTTTATTTAATCCTTGACCAATATAGAAGGCTTAACCAATGGGTTTTACCTTCACAAACAATATTCTTATCAATTTATGTCAAAATAGAATAGCTTATTAGTCTTTAACTAGGTGCTATAAAAATCAAGAAGAAAAAAAAAGAATTAGTTTTTTATGAATTTCATGATCTGAAAATTGAAATTCAAAGGCTATTTGGATGACGTTCACATTCCACTGGGTTTTTTACAATAATTGTTACGTTGAAGAGTGAGGCAATTCAATCCATTTGGAAGTAAAAGGAAATCACAGTGCGATTAGAACAGTCGATAGTAACTTTGAAATTCAGTTGCTCAATTCATTTCGGCTTGATACTATCATTTTTAATTTTAGTTGATCAGAAATATGCATTGAATATAATGTTTATATTTCAGTTTGACTAATCTTCTATCACAGTCTCGCTTTCATTCATAAACATGATAATCCTAAATACGTTGATTACTTTAAAGATGTAGCTTATCTTACGTCGAACAATGTACAATTCAAACAATTTTCATCAAATTACTATTATGATGATCATTGGAATTTCTGCCTGTGATTGAGTCATTTGTGAAAAGTCATTTTATGAGCCTTGAAATTCGTACCTAGAAAAAGTTGCATTATTACTAGAATTTTTTTTTATTTTTACTATTTATTATAGGTACTGTACATTGATTTTTGTGATTATAGAGATCAACCACTTTATTCTGAATCAGGATAAGAATAAATAGGGAAATTGTGAGATGGGGATACAGTAACATCCATAGTTACATAGCATCAATTTGAAAGCTCTGATAATAATGATTTGAACGGAACTGCGATTCTGGCTTGGTATTGCCTCTTCATGTTCAGTGAGAATAGAAAGCTTCAGAGTAATTAGTTCTCACTATATGTGATAATATTGGTAATATTTGGTAACATTTGTTAATATTTGAACCGAATGTGCAACAAATTAATCTACTTTCAGCTTGAAAATTTTCAACTTATCATGAGTACAGTGTTATCATATAGTATCTCAGATAGGCCCACCCTTCTATTTTTTTTTTGTTCACGTGATCTGATGATATTCATTCCATTATCAAGTGTTTAAATTATAAAGAGTGATGAAACAAGATAAAACACAAGAAAAGCTATGAAAAGAAATTTTGAATCTTCATTTTTCACAAAATAAGGATAAGATGAAGGAGTCGGACACACATAATATACCATGAAACTTCGTTGAAAAACTTCAATATCTGAAACTAGAGTTATCAAATTGGGTTACCTCTGACTCGTATGGAGAAGGCACACTTCAAATTAAAATAATAAATTCTGTGAGCAAACAACGAAATCCTGATTTTTATCATGAGAATGGTTAAATCAAGAAAATTGTAATATTTTTTAGAGTATTGAAAAGTGAAAATCTATATACAGCGCATGTCTAAACAATAGACAACATTAATTGTTTCGAGCGCCATAGTGTAAATGAGATGCAATGTAGACAGCAGTATTATTCTGTTTACTATGGTGAAGGGAGTCAGCCGCGTTGGCTGTTTCCCCTTCCACAGCGTCAACTTGAATCGCAAATACATAACAATATACATCAATGGATTCGCAATGAATGTGGCTACAATAATTATTCGTCACATTGTTCTTTAAAATTACTTGCTTCGAAATTAATCGGAGAAAACAAAAAATCAAATCGAAAAACCCCTAAATTTTTACATTATATAATTTTATCAAGGAAACTGTTGGATTTATTGAGGAAATGAATCCGACTAATATTGTTGTCCTTAATCTAACGAATCGAATGACATATGATAGATTTTTTCCCCGATTAATGGTTACAGAAGATAATTGATTTCCAGTTTGCTGTTTACTATGGCTAAGAGAGACAGCCGCGCCGTTCCGCGTCGACTGTTTCCCCTTCCACGGCGTCAAATCGAATCGCAAATACATAACAATATACATCAATGGATTCGCAATGAATGTGGCTACAATAATTATTCGTCACATTGTTCTTTAAAACTACTTGCTTTAAAGTTAATCGAAGAAAACAAAAAAATCAAATCGCAAACCCCCTAAATTTTCACATATATATTATTTTATCAAGAAAACTGTTAATTTTATTGAAAAAAATGAGTGTAACTAATATTATAGTCCATAATGTAACGAATCGAATGGCTTATAATAGAACTGTTTCCGATCAATGGGTACAGAGATAAGTGATTTTCCGTGATTACCTGCATTTTTCAACTTTGAGGGGGGCTAGGGGGGAAAGCTCCAAGGGGATTCCTTGGGACTTTTGGGAGAATGACCCTCTGGGAGGGTTCTATCGATGGTAAATGATTCAGCTTTTATTTAATTTTCGGATCGAAAAAACCTTTATTGACTGGGCTATTACCGTAATGTACCGGCCGAGATTTCAACTACTGAGGGGGTTAGCGTTGCCGTCTACAAGCGGAGAATGAGCGGGTGGATGCTCTGCATCGGTTCAGATGCTGCGGAGGCTCTTCTACATTCTCCATATAGATGAATATTTCTAGTTCTGAACACAAAATACCATTCAAATATTACACACAGTACCACGCTAATAAAGCTATCACTCCCAACTCAGCCATTTATCCGCCGTCGATCTGACACTTTTATTTTATTTATTTATTGTTTTTTCCTATCTTTAGTTTTAAAATTTATTATTATAATAAACTCTCTTATTATTCTTTCAAATTTATTTATTATTCATAGTTTGTAACCTATTTTATTATTGCTAGTGTCTGCCCTCTGTCTGATAATTTGCGACTCCTCCCTGCACACGGGCAAATCATCCAGGCAGGGAGAATTTATTCATGTAATTCATAACACTTTTATATTTTGTAAATATGTAATATTTTATGAATAAACCAATTTGAAAAAACAAAATATAAAATGAATTATGTATCACTGACCACCGTGTCTACCCACTATCAAATAAGCATGGATTTTCACAACAAAATACAAATGTTTTTGAGGCTTCAGGATTTATCTATACATTATTCTGTTCAACTGGACCTGCAATGAATTTGTGTAACATTGTGGTGTAACAATATTTTTTCAACAGATGACAAAATTTGTGATACTCCTGAACACGTGCACTTGACTTGTGATGGAGACAATATTACGGATCTGGAGCTTCGGTCTCCGCGTGATAATCTGATGTGAGTACTGATATATTGTTGATATTATTGGTATTTTGTACACATGAATTCCATTTTTGAATGTTGATCTCTAGTCACTGTGAATATGCTAACATTCTGTGAATCAAAATGTATTTATTTATTTGCATAAATACATACATGGAGACAACAGGTTAAACCCTTATGTCTCCTTGAAACATTACAACATTCTTCATTCGAAAATTAGATTTGAAATAAGCAACAAGCTGAGAATAAAACAAGAGTAAAATAAAATAAGAACAAAATAAATAAACAAAAAAAAAGTCTTAACAATAGAAATATGAGTTTTTTTATAAAAAAATCCTATCTTAGGCTAAATTTATTTCTGAAACTACTTTCCAAGAGAAAATATGAGAGGTGGGAAAACATGCACTTAAGATAACTTACATGGACACAAATCATGTAATACAGAATAAAGAATCATGTGGGCACTGAGAAGAAAAAAGTCATAAAAAAAGAAAAATGTCATACGGAAACCTGGCCACAAATATCTATCCTAAATTGAGCCCTTCAGAGTGTTGCGGAATCTGCCACGAGAGCACACAAAGACGTCTAGGCGCCCAGAAAAGAGATTGAAAAGCCTGTGGATTCTATTAATTGGAGAGTAATAATGACTTTCTGTTCTGGAGCGTGTTACAAGAAAAGAAAATGAATAATGACGAGCTATGGATGAAATGTAGATATTAAGTTTAGAAAGTAAATAAGCAGAATCTATTTCATTGTTAAGTAAATTGTAAAGGAAAATAAGGGATCTGACATCCCTCCTTGATTTTAATGTCCCAATTCCAAATATACACCTCAGCGTATCAGTTGGGAAATCAAATGGATAGTAGACAGTAAACTTCTTGTAATACGTATATCTGAGAAATTTGTTTCGTAGACGCTCCAGAATGAGAATTTGGCCATTGCAATATGGACTCCAGATCTCAGAGGCATATTCTAGGAGATTTCTAACTAGTGACTTGTATAAGAATAAGAGAGGGGCAACATCACTAAATGGTGAGCATGTCCTTAAGATGAAACCCATCTGCTGATTAGCCCTACTGCATATGAAGTCCACTTGACAATTAAAAGTAAAATGACTGGTAAACACTACACCGAGATCCTTGAAAGTTTTCATCTCTTCCAAAGGGGTGCCACCAATATTATATATATTTTCAAAAGGAGTCAACTGTCGAGTGAAACTAATAACTTTGCACTTGACCACATTTATTCTCAGTTTATTAGTTTCACACCAGACTAATAAACTATCAACATCCCTCTGAAGGTTAATGCAATCATTGACACTCTTTATTTCTCTGAATAGTTTAACATCGTCGGCGTACATGATGCAAGAAGAATTTTTAATAGATGAAGGAAGATTGTTAATAAATAATAGAAAAAGTAATGGCTCTAATCTTAGCCCTGTGGCACGCCAGATGAACAATAAAAGGAATCAGATTTATGATTATGTATCATAACATATTGCAATCTCAAATGCAAGTAACTCTCCAGAAGTTTGACTAAGTTATCACAGAAACCCATTACTCTGAGTCTATTAACTAACAATCTGTGATGTATTGTATCAAATGCCTTAGAAAGATCTGTATATATGGCATCAACCCTTCCCCCACCGACTAACACTGTGGACACTTCATTGCTGAATACTATTAGATTAGTTACAGTGGAGCGCCCTGGTAAGAAACCATGTTGCTCCTCTGCAATAACTCTCTTGACCTGTCCAAATATAATTGCATGTAGTATTTTTACATTTTTTTTTGAAAAACAGTTCAAAATAGATATAGGTCTGTAAATCCTTATGTCTGTTCTTTTCCCCGACTTGAAAACCGGGGTTATTCGAGCAATCTTCCATCTTTCAGGGAATTTAGAAGTTTTTATAGCTAGATTGAAAATAAACTTTAAAGGTTCAAGTAGAACTGCTGCACAACCCTTAGCAATAAATGTGGGAATCAAGTCAGGACTTTCAGAGCAACCAGATTTTAATCCCGCTATAGCAGATAGGATCTCATCAGAAGAAACATCACCAATGCCCATACTCAACCCAGGGCGATAGACATCCCCGGACCACCCCCGCATGCAACAGGTGCATCAGCCTCATAAACAGACTCGAAGTAACGTGAAAATCCATCCACAATATGAGAACCAATGTAGGACTCCCCACTCAGCGTCATAGTCGACTCCACAGATGATGTCTTTCTCTTGCAATTTACATGTCTCCAAAAGTTTCTCACGTTACCACACAGACCAGATTGAATGGAATGTATATAGTTATTATATGCTAAAGTAATTCTAGTCTTCTAGGAGGCTCTCAAAGTTTTAAAAAGATTGTCGTGATGAGGTGAAACTTTCCTCTTCCTTGAACATTTATTCTTCATCTTTAGATCAGATACTATATCTGCAGAGAACCAAGGAGGATATTTAGGATTGTGCTCTTTCACTTTAATCTTCGGAATACAATCATCCAAGTGTGAGTAAAGTATTTTGTAAAATTCATCAACAGCCGAGTCGACATCAACACGACCGAATAAAGAGTCCCAACAGCGGTCTCTCAATCCACAGTAGAGTTTAAGATAGTCTCCCTTAGGATAATAATAAAGAAATTCCTGGGTATCAGCTGAAGCATTATCAGCCTCAGAATCTGAATATGAGGCCTCAACAAATAATGCAGGATGATAGCCGTCTTCAGGGAAGAGGGAATCATCACACCTGACAACTTCAACTTAGAAGTTACTTAATACAAGATCCAGTGTCCTACCCAAATTATTCACAACTGAGTTATACAAATTTAAATCATACAAATTCAAAAAATTATTTAGAATCCTAGCTTTAGAGGTTCCCAAAGAAAGGTCATAAGTGCAGGAGGTTATTTCTGGTAAATTGAAATCTCCAATAATCATTAAATTACCATCAAGTAAATCGTGCAGAGATTGAATATATTCTATTGGAGATAGGTATTCGACTGAATTGACGGAGGTAAATATACTGCATTTATGTGATAATATGTTGCATTTAACTTCAATTTAACTCCTACCGACTCATAAACGACTGGGTCGTTCATATGGAAACCAGACTTCAAATTTCTTATTCAATAAATTCAAAATTCAAATAATCTTTATTCCTTCTTCACAACATAGGTACTTTACAAAAATAGCAAGCGAGATACATATAGTACACGGAATTCCCCCACAAAGACCAATCGTCTGCGTGTGGAGGAGAGTTCCATGGACAGCACATTTGCAATCAAAAAATATTTTTTATAATAATTACAAAGTAAATGAATATTTTTTAAAAAATAAGTAAAATAAAGAAAGATAACTTATTCATACTGAGACCGTGTCACGCTGGGTTACAAATAAGAGAAAGGACTAATTTATCCTTAAAAAAAGGAAAAAATAACATTTATATCGTGTCAAGAAAAATTAGTTAGTACAGGAGACGAAGAAATTTGTTTTGCACTGACTCCAGTTGACTAGAAGTTATGTTTAAATAGGGATTCCATACAATTGCTGCATATTCAAGAATACTGCGAATTATAACTTTGAACAGGAATATCGGTGTATTCTCACTATTGAAATCAACACAAGTTCTCATTATAAAACCCATCAGCTGACTAGATTCACTTATTAGCCCATCCACGTGATCTGAAAATCCAAGTTCAGAGTCAAATATTACTCCCAAATCCTTCATTTTGGACACTCTTTCCAGCTCATTTTGGTTCATGTACCTATCACTGACAATACCCCTCTGCCTAGTGAACGAGATCACTTTACACTTATCTATATTAACAGCCAACTTGTTGTTCGTGCACCAGACCTGCAACTTCTCTATGTCCTCCTGGAGTAGCAAGCAGTCATCTGAATGTTGTATCTCACGTTACACTTTCACATCATCCGCAAACAGCAAGCATTTAGAATGCAAAAAGACATCAGGCAGATCATTGATAAAACAAACAAACAATAATGGACAAAGGTTTGATCCCTGAGGTACTCCTGTATAGGTGCAATAATAATCAGACTCCTGCCCATTGATAGAAATACACTGTTTCCTCCCATAGAGGTAATTATTCAACAATTTGATGAGCTGTGAACTGAGTCCAATTTTATACAACTTTTGGATCAATATATTGTGACTCAGTCTATCAAAAGCTTTGGTGAAGTCTACATAAATTGTGTCCACTCTACCCCCTCTATCCAGAATTTGAGATAATTCATCTGTCAAGCACAGTAAATTGGAGATAGTGGACCTCCCCTTTAGGAATCCATGTTGGAAGATGGAAACCTTAGGACCGACTTCGCCTTGAACCCTTTTGCAAAATAATCTTCTCAAATACCTTTGCTAGTGAATTGAGGATTGAAACTGGACGATAGTTCTGAATAAAATTTCTATTACCTGACTTGTGGATGGGAGTCACTCTGGAACGTTTCCAAGCATCAGGGAAAGTACCTGTTTTTAAAGCTAGATTGAAAACTATTTTTAAAAGTCCAATCAACAAGTCTATACACTTTTTGATAAGGTATGGAGGAATACCATCGGGCCCACTAGAGCTCCTTGGCTTCAGGCTTTTAATAGAGTTTTTTTATCTCTTCCTCAGTTACTGGCTCATACTCAAAGAATGCCCCTACATCTTGAGAGAAAATAGAGTTTGAAGGCCCATCATTGATTTGAGCACTCCTACAGGTGTTCTGCTTATCGTAAACCGAGGAAAAATAATCGGCAAATGCATTAGGAATTTGTGCACCATAATACTCTTTATCTTTAAATTTGAAAGTCTGTTGATTTTGGGAACCCTTACGCTTATTATTTAAATAACTCCAAAAGTATTTTATATTTCCATCCATTGCAGATTCGACCCTATGTAAATAATTAGAATAATTATGTACCAATGAGGGTAGTTTGATTTGCAGTTCCGCATCCTACACTTAGGAATATGATGTGTATATTATAGGTCTATATATATTATATATATATTATATATAATATATTATATATATTATATTATATATAATATATACGTATATATATTATAGGTCTACAAACCGAAAAAGTTCCCCTTCTTCCAATTGAAAAAAGTGCCGTCTGTTACTGCATCACCGAAAACTGACTCAGGGAAGGATACACCGAAGGAAAGTATGGGATGATGTGGAACTCTATTTACCAATTCCTCAGTCTCATTTACCACCCGGATTTGCATAAGGTCTAGTGTTCGACCATTTTCATTTGCAATATTATTCTAAGAAGACAAATCATGGAAACTCATAAAACTAGCAAGATCGTTAGATCTAGCACTTCCCATATCTAGAGAATAGGTACATGAAGTTACCTCAGGCAGATTAAAATCTCCCATCACAACACAAGAATCAATTTTAATCTCCTCATACAATCTATCAACACAGTCAAAGTAATCCACAAATATTTGTCTACGACAAGCTGGCGGAAAGTATACAACATTCAAATAAATGAATTTTTTGTCAATACTAATTCTTACCCATAGTGCCTGAATCTCTGGAATACCTGGACTGAAACCACATAGTACCGGGTTCAGTCTCTTGTCAACGGCAATCAACACTCCGCCCCCAACAGTATTACCATCAACCACTCGGTCATCACGAAAAACCGAAAAGCGATTATCAAATAATTCACTGTCAAGTATGCCACCATGTAGCCATGTTTCAGTCAGTGCTATTACCTGAAAATCCGATGATGTCATACCTGAGTGAAACGTATCAATTTTTATCCTCATCCCTCCAACATTTTGATAATAACATAAGACCTCTCCAGCCATGAATGAACGAATACACCGAAATTTCTGTGGTTAAATGATTAATATGAATAATACTTAGGAAAAAAAGAAAAATAATATTAAGAATGTAGAATTATGATAATGAAAATAATAAGTGAAATGAAATTAAATGGACTAAACAAATGAAATAAAATTAATAAAGTAGAAAATCTGTCTGAGTGATTTATGAAAAATAAAAATCAACTTTGAGCCTTCCACAAAAAGAAAGAAAACCAACTATACATAGAAATGCAATGTGACGATGACCGTAGCTTACACACTCCAGCTGCCAATGAATGAATTAATATCCAGAAATCATAAAATTATCCATAATTATTTTTGTTGTTATGTGAAATATTTAAAATTGAAAGAGAGTAATAGATATTAGAATCAGCATAGAATTAGTGTGAGGTAAGCTGATATGCAAATTGGAATACCGTGCTCTCACGATTAAAAAATTTCATTTTCTCATTCTCAACTGGAATAAATCACGCTATCGATCCCAATGATAAATAGTTTGAAAAGTTTAACGGTTGAAACTTCCCATCACCGAGTAGATAACAACAATAAGAGGAAGTTAGTAATTCCTCAAGGAATACAATTCTATCATATCAAATTGATCTTTGATAGTATCACCTATCTGAGAAAGATGAGAAAGGAAACAACTGCTAAATCCATCTATATTTGAAATAAGAATTATGGGAGAAAGAATCTTTATCTTCAAGTCAAAATGAAAAGAAATTCGACAGTGATCGAATGATAAGCCACTACAATGTAATTCAATTCATATTTCTGAGATAAAATTAGTCAGAGTATAAGCTGCAATCTTGGATTTTATCAATCACTCCCTCTCACCTACCATCCCCATCACACATCAACTTAACTTATGTGAACTAAGGTAATTGACCGAGCGAAGTGAGGTCTAAGATTCGACGGTTTAGCATTCTCTTAGGGCCGGTTTCCGAGCTCGGGATTTAGCTAAGCTCTAGACTTTAACTGGATTTAAACTCTGGAGTCAGAAAATTGGCTTTCCGAGTCAGAGCGTTAACGAAGTCGAGGACTCAAATAGACCCTAGAGTTTAGAAATCACGTTAGACATTGGAGTTTATAATTTCGCTTTCTGAGTGAAGGGTTTATAAGTCCAAGACTTGAATTAGATTCTCGCCTCTTTCTGGGTCAAGGATTCATCAAAAATCGTTAAGTCTAGAACTTAAAACAGATTTATTATAAACCCTCGACTGAGGTAGGTTCTTAAATTAAGTTCTGGACTTAAACTGAGCAAAAACATCTGAGTAATTGTTCTGGAGTAGATGAATAGCCAAATAGATGTCTTGGAATACGTTAATTATTTGGATTAGTACATCTAAATTCATAATTTATAGTCTGTAAGTCTATTTTAAAATAAAGTTCTATCAGAATTATGCGTGAAAAACTAACCTGATTTTACGACTTAGACCAGTTATAGAACTATAACTGGTTCTATAACAAGTCAGTTCTATAACTGGTCTAAGTTTTACGACTGTGACATAACCTAACAATTCTCAAAAAAATAATACAAGGATTGACTTGGAATTTGATATTCCAATGTGAATGTTATTAATCAATGTCCGATTCAGCATATTGAAAATAAAAATGTATCAATAATAAATTATTATTCCAGTTTTTTCAAAACAAATACCGTACGTTTTCCATCTCAATAGTCTACTAATATTTTTATTCCAAAATCACTGGTTAGAATCAATGATCAATAATAGCATAACGTAAAATGAAATTTTTATTCATTCATGTTTCAAATGGTTAGGTTTTGCTTTGAATAGGCCTTAGACCAGTTATAGATTAGACACCAGACACGGCCCATTGTATATTCATACTGAAAGTCGATGAAGCCAACATCTAACTGCCAAATCCGCCCACCTTGACGTCACAAAAGTTTGTTGTGTAGGTGTTTGTGGTGTTTAACTTACATTTTTGTTATTCAATGCATTGTTGTTAGCTTGGTTGTGATGTCAAGGTGGGCGGATTTGGCAGTTAGATGTTGGCTTCAGAGGCTAGGCTTCCCAGCGTGTCTATTCTATAAATGGTCTAAGGAATAGGCCTACAAAGTAATTGAAACGTATTTTGACGAAATAATATTGTTACAAAATAGTTTGGACAGCATGCTCATTTGAATTAGCCCGCTTCAATCAGCTGTTCTGCTGTAGGCTATGGTGCCAACAACAACATAATTATTGAGAATTCCCCTCATGATTTTTGCTTCAAGTTCTGGACTCAAATAAGTCCAAAACCCCGGAGTTTAGAAGATAAACTCGTGACTCAGAAAGTCGAATTAGACCCGAGAGCTTATTTCAGTCCCGGACTCTGTAAGTCCAGAACTTATAGATCCCAAGCTCGGAAACCGGCCCTTAATGTTTAAATGTTTATATGTTGTGCATTTACGGCGAAACGCGGTAATAGATTTTCATGAAATTTGACAGGTACGTTCCTTTCTTAATTGCGCGTAGACGTATATACAAGGTTTTTGGAAATGTTGCATTTCAAGGGATAATATAAAAGGAAAATGAAGCCTCCTTCATAAGCCAATATTAGAGTAAAAATCTGGTGTGACGCACTCACACAACTTTCCTTGCCGTTATGAAAATTGATCATCTGACGCTAGTGTTCCCGCGCATCTCAAGTCTACTATTCAAAGATTTGAGCCAGCTGGTGACAGGGCAATAACGCTGGAGACACACGAAGTCTGCTATCTCTTCATAGTGAATCATTTAATAGAATCAACAGTTGCCAACAGTTTGCAATTGGATAATCACATTTTCTCGAATTTCGAGCTTATTTTTAATTTTAGATAAAAATGTTACTGAACATTAATTGTAGAGATTTTTATGCTCAATCTTTTCCACTCGAAATTTTTTGTTTAAATTGTATCTGAAGCCTGATAATTGAGATTCTAAAATCAAACTTTGCATAGATGGAGCGGAGCTCCTGAAATTTTTACAGAACTCTTGGCAGTTAATAGAGCTTATTGATGACTATTTCAGGTATAACTTTACTCGTTGGAGCCGTTTTCGAGAAAATAGCGAAGAACCCAACATCTTCGACATTTTAGCCGCCATCTTGAATCGCATTTGATCGAAATTGTTCGTGTCGGATCCTCATAGGGGAAGGACTTCAAGTTCAAAATTTCAAGTCATTCCGTTAATTGGGAGATGAGATATCGTGTACACAGACACACACACACACACACACACACACACACACACACACACACACACACACACACACACACACACACACACATACAGACCAATTCCCAAAAACCACTTTTTTGGACTCAGGGGACCTTGAAACGTATAGAAATTTGGGTACCTTAATTTTCTTCGGAAAGCAATACTTTCCTTACCTATGGTAATAGGGCAAGGAAAGTAAAAATCAGACTATAGAATTATTAAGGATAAATTCTTCATGGTATTGTTGATTGAATAAAGCAAGAAAGTTTTGAAACAAATTTCTGAAAATAGCGATTTTTGAGAAAGATATTCAATTTAAAAAAAAACTCAACTAAATGTTATTTTTGGTCAAATTTAGTAAATTGAATAACTTTTACATTGGTTCTTGCAATTTACATTTTAGTTCTGATTTTTTAATATATTATTTGGATACATGAGAGAAGTCAAAACCAAATTCTTCATGCAAAATTCCCTTGTGGCCCAAAAACCTCGTATTTTCGGTTCATTTTCCAGTTTTCAGCTATTTCCGCCAAAATCAGTGATAGAAAAATTTGCTCTCACCTTTTTTTAAGATTATAAAATTTGAAATGAAATGAGATCATTCGGAACTCCCTATCTCCAATGAGTACTGAGTTATCCTTGAGCGTGCCTCTCCACTAAGAAATAATGATATCAAGTGCATCTAACGGATGATTCTCATAGAACATATAATCTCATTAGCTTATATCAATGTGAAAAATATCACTGTGAGGACAATATTGATGGTGATGATGATTGAAGCTAAAAGTTAGGTGTTTTTCACAATACAAGGAGCATTGTTATCAGGTGTACCTGGAAATCTATATGAGATAGAGCGCTCTACCTAGTCTCAGTTTGTAGGGCACAAAATTACGCCCAGAGCGATTTTGAATTTCACCATCTAGATTGACAATCGAGATATATTGTTGATCAAATACTAAATGTGATCAAAATTGATTTTTTTTCTTGAAATTTAACTCATTTCTGAAAAATTATAACTCAGTACTCATTGGAGATAGAGAGTTCCGAATGATCTCATTTCATTCAGAATTTTATAATCTTAAAAAAAGGTGGGAGCAAGTTTCTCTGTCCGATCACTGATTTTGGCGGAAATAGTTGACAACTGGAAAATGAACCGAAAATACGAGGTTTTTAGGCCACTCTGTATAAAGCACAAGGGAATTTTGAATGGAGAATTTGGTTATGGAAGTCTCTCTTCTTGGAAATTAGGAACATAATAGCTTTATGATATAAAAATTCGATTGCACTAGGTCTCATCCTTGGGAAAACTCGCTGAACGACATTAGAAGGATAATTCATCCTTGGCTGAAACAGCTGAAGTTTTCGTCGTGTGTGGATAGTGAAAAAGTGAGTGAGCGTTTGAGTATGTGAAAAATCAAAATATCGCATCCCCGAAATACATACGATGACATATAGCCAGCTGTGAAATATAAACACGATCATTTTAGAGAATTGTGTTCTTTTTATCAGTAAATAGAAATAACGAGCGAAGCTCGGTGCCCCGATATTCTATTGATAAACAGAACACAATTCTCTAAAATGATCGTGTTTATTTAACAACTGGCTATACGTCAGCTTACGAAATTCGGGGATGCGATATTTTGATTTTCCACATAATCACTCGCTCACTTTTTACTATCCACAGACGACGAAAGTCTCAGCTGTTTCAGCCAAGGATGAATTATCCTTTTAATGTCGTTCAGCGAGTTTTACCAAGGATGAGACCTAGTGCAATCGAATTTTCATATCATAAACCTACTATCTTCCAAATCTCTTGAACATCGTTAGATCCGTTGAACCTAAATAACCAGATATAATAATATAATAATATAAACATACAGATATACAGAAATTGCTCGCTTAATATAATAGGATATCTGTAACCGGAAACATGAAACAGTTTATGAAACAAAAATAATTTTAAAATGTGCAATTTACACTTGGGACTCCTAGTACATAATTATTTAGAGTTTACTGAGACTCTGTGGTGCGAATGGCGCGATCGCATCACAGCGGAGACACAATAGTTAGGCGATCACTCAAAGAAGGGGTGGAACCCGGGATTAACAATTAGACGGAATACTTGCGAGGGGGGCGGCGGTTACCGATCTCGCCCAGGGCGGCAAAGTTTTCAAAACAAATACCGTACGTTTTCCATCTCAATAGTCTACTAATATTTTTATTCCAAAATCACTGGTTAGAATCAATGATCAATAATAGCATTTCGTAAAATGAAATTTTTATTCATTCATGTTTCAAATGGTTAGGTTTTGCTTTGAATAGGCCTCAGACCAGTTATAGATTAGACACGGCCCATTGTATATTCATACTGAAAGTCGATGAAGCCAACATCTAACTGCCAAATCCGCCCACCTTGACGTCACAAAAGTTTGTTGTGTAGGTGTTTGTGGTGTTTAACTTACATTGTTGTTATTCAATGCATTGTTGTTAGCTTGGTTGTGATGTCAAGGTGGGCGGATTTGGCAGTTAGATGTTGGCTTCAGAGGCTAGGCTTCCCAGCGTGTCTATTCTATAAATGGTCTAAGGAATAGGCCTACAAAGTAATTGAAACGTATTTTGACGAAATAATATTGTTACAAAATAGTTTGGACAGCATGCTCATTTGAATTAGCCCGCTTCAATCAGCTGTTCTGCTGTAGGCTATGGTGCCAACAACAATATAATTATTGAGAATTTCCCTCATGAATTTTGCTTCAAGTTCTGGACTCAAATAAGTCCAAAACCCCGGAGTTTAGAAGATAAACTCGTGACTCAGAAAGTCGAATTAGACCCGAGAGCTTATTTCAGTCCTGGACTCTGTAAGTCCAGAACTTATAGATCCCAAGCTCGGAAACCGGCCCTTAATGTTTAAATGTTTATGTTGTGCATTTACGGCGAAACGCGGTAATAGATTTTCATGAAATTTGACAGGTATGTTCCTTTCTTAATTGCGCGTCGACGTATATATATAAGGTTTTTGGAAATGTTGCATTTCAAGGGATAATATAAAAGGAAAAAGGAGCCTCCTTCATAAGCCAATATTAGAGTAAAAATCTGGTGTGACGCACTCACACAACTTTCCTTGCCGTTATGAAAATTGATCATCTGACGCTAGTGTTCCCGCGCATCTCAAGTCTACTATTCAAAGATTTGAGCCAGCTGGTGACAGGGCAATAACGCTGGAGACACACGAAGTCTGCTATCTCTTCATAGTGAATCATTTAATAGAATCAACAGTTGCCAACAGTTTGCAATTGGATAATCACATTTTCTCGAATTTCGAGCTTATTTTTAATTTTAGATAAAAATGTTACTGAACATTAATTGTAGAGATTTTTATGCTCAATCTTTTCCACTCGAAATTTTTTGTTTAAATTGTATCTGAAGCCTGATAATTGAGATTCTAAAATCAAACTTTGCATAGATGGAGCGGAGCTCCTGAAATTTTTACAGAACTCTTGGCAGTTAATAGAGCTTATTGATGACTATTTCAGGTATAACTTTACTCGTTGGAGCCGTTTTCGAGAAAATAGCGAAGAACCCAACATCTTCGACATTTTAGCCGCCATCTTGAATCGCATTTGATCGAAATTGTTCGTGTCGGATCCTCATAGGGGAAGGACTTCAAGTTCCAAATTTCAAGTCATTCCGTTAATTGGGAGATGAGATATCGTGTACACAGACACACACACACACACACACACACACACACACACACACACACACACACACACACACACACACACCCATACAGACCAATTCCCAAAAACCACTTTTTTGGACTCAGGGGACCTTGAAACGTATAGAAATCTGGGTACCTTAATTTTCTTCGGAAAGCAATACTTTCCTTACCTATGGTAATAGGGCAAGGAAAGTAAAAATCAGACTATATTAATTATAAATCAGCTGTCAAGTGATTACACAGATGTGTGGAGAAGCCAGTCTATTGTTGTATAAGGTCTATAGTTTCAATCAGGTACTTTTTATATGTTCACCCCCTAACTGGTCCCAATAAAGCTGCAAAGTCAAAAATCGTGTTCAAAACATTTTCTCCAAATTCCTTTGTAAATTTGTCTATTTTTGCATAACTGAAGATCTCACACTGAACACTGAAGCTGCTGCAACAGTTGTGGGGATGTGCCTAAACTTGTAAAATTATACATAAAATTGACGAGAATTCGATGCTCTATAAGCTCATGATCAGCATGGACTTTTCCCATTGATATTCAAAAAGTTATAAGAGCAAAAATAGCAAAAAATTGAGGGAAAAATGTGTTTTTTCATGAATGTCACATCTTTAAGAGCAGATATCTCGAAAAGTGAAAGAGATATAGAAAAAGTTGTTAGATCAATATTACAGGAAATCATGTAAGCTTTAATTTCTCATAGAATAGTCATGTCTGTAAAATGCATAGTTTTCGAGTTATATGCGAGATACCAAAAAATGATACCTTTGAACCACCCCTACCCCCTTAGCACAGTGGGTAGGGGTGGGGACTTTTGATATGTTTACCTCCTCACTACCCTAAACAGAACTGCGGGGTCAAAAATTGTCTTCCAAACTTTTCGTCTATATACCCTTTTTTGAGCATTCATTGCCTGGACTATTATACGAGTTCTATTGAACGATTTTAGAGCGGCATGAAAACGAAAACAGTCACTCCGACATTGCACGCACAGACAGAGAAATCGGATTACACGTCCGCTCGCTTCGGCTGCTCAACGATAACTGAAACTCTGCTAAATTACTATAAACTAATAACTGCTAAATTCTATAAACCAAACAACATATTAAATATAAATAACTTAAAAACAGTGTTTATCATGCCGTAGTTCAACCAGTTTTACAATATGGATTAGTAATATGGGGTGCTGCATATGATGTACACATGGAAAATCTATTCATCATACAAAAAATATAATAAAAACTATCTTAAATAAACCATGGTTATACCCAGCTAATCTTATTTTTCTGGATTTTGATATTTTTACCGTGAGACAACTATATTTATGTCAAAGTCTTAATAAAATACTTAGTGAAAAATAAAAATATCTTCCCAAGAACACTTAGGGTAGAGACACACAAGTTAGTCAAGACATGACCAGTCACGATTAGTCACAATACTTCACTCAGAACACCTAGTTGATTATGAAGCAACACACACCAATTAGTCATTGCAATTAGACATGTCTTCTAGTCTTCATAAGCAACTATGTGAAGTATTGTGACTAAACGTGTCTGATCATGTCTCGTCTTGTCTTGACTAACTGGTGTGTGCCTAGCCTTATCATTCCAGACCAGGTGTAACCGATAAATATCAAGTTTATTCTACAAGACTTTCATTGATCAGAAGGGAGCTAATTTACACAAGCAGTAAACTGATCAATGAAATACCTTTTGATTTGGATTCCAAAATTAGTAAAAAGAGCGTGAAAGAGTGGATTAGGAGAGAATATTTCTTTACATTAAATATAGCAATTTAATATTCAACTCAAATTTCTTTATTTTTATTCTATAGTGTTTTCTCTGCACAATTTTGTTAATTTTTTATGATTCTGCTGTTCTAAAGTTTCTACTGTAATTATTAGTTAAATTTTAACTCAAATTTTCTGCATTATTTCGAAATATTATGTTTTTCTTTTATTGTTTTGCAACTCTCACCAGCGGGCAAAGAGTTTCTTTTTGCTGGTGATGCCTAGATTTTTTATTTTATTTTATTCAAGTATATATTTGAATAATTATGTTTATTTATTTATTTATATTTTTTAATGATGTCATATTATAAAGAGTTTGTAATATGTCTTGAATATTCTAAATTGGCAATAAATGAATTGAATTGAATCGTTTCATCACAAAAACATCTTCTAATTCCTGATCACCGGCGATTCAAAATAAACATAAACAATCCTATAAACCTTACAAATTTTTAATATTAAGTTTCCTTCTTTTGCCTTGGATTTTCATTGATTAAATATTTTTCAGTCTCAATAAACAGTATTACTTCATTTTGTTTGAAGAATTTTTATTCTCTATTAGCTTATTGAAAGAAATCAAAGTCAGTAAGACAATATTGTAAATATGTTTATAGTTTGACTCTTTTCTGATATAATAAATTGTCTCCTTGGCTATTCCAAATATCAAGGCAAATAATGCAATTCAAATTTTTAGAAATGTTTTAGAAACGTGCCCTACAGGAGTGGAAACTCATTTACCACCTGAAAGCGCTCTAAATAGTCAAAATACTGTTCAAATTCTGCTCTGTACTCCCAATGGCAAAGAAACACTCAACGTTATGCCTATTGAAACTCTGGATTCAACGAGCGGCAGAGCAAACAGTGTAAGTAGCCTACTGCTTTTATTACAAGTTAACCTCCATTACGAATCTTACATTCACTGTTCAAATTTCTACTTTTAATAACATCAGTATCGCTTTGTAAATGCTATTGTTTATAAAATTGAAAATAATTCAAGATTCGTTGACATTACTTTATAATGAAATAGATTTATTCATCACATGCTGGTCACAAGCATACTATATCATATTATATGGTGTTTAAGATTATTTTCCGTGCATACAGATATTTCCTATTCTTATCAACAAAAATGTATATCTACAGGGCTACTTACTTATTTATTTGTAAAATAATAGGTACCATACCTTTTGAAAACTTTTTAATATAAGATAACAAATTGGAAAACAACCAGTTTCGAATGCTTACTCCATTTTCAAGTTCTAAAACTAAATTGATATTGCCAAACTAATTGATAATTGCTTATTTCTATATTTTCATAAGATTACTCTTTATTTATTTATTTATTCATACATTGATAAATACAATATCATTCTCAACTATCTCTCTTATTCCAACAAATAATTTTACATAATTTTAATTCAATCTATAGGTCTTATTTGTTTATTTCTAACTAAGACTGCTTATTCATGTTGTATTCATTTATAATTTATTAGAAATTCGAATTTGTTCATTTTTTTTAAAATTAGGGCCTATTTGTTTGCCTATTATACTGTAGTGTAGTCATTTATAATTGAGAATTCTCATTTATACAGGGCAGGGAGGTATGGATGATTTGAAATAACAGTTGCACACTCATTTTTAAATGAAACTCAAAATTTATTTTTTTAGTGTGTACCTTGGATGTTGCCATTATAAAAATTAAAACATTGATTATATTAAGAAATGTAAAATGCTGTCCTTTTTTGTCCATACATTCCTGTAGACGTTGTGAGAAGTTGACAATACTCCTCTAAAGCATTGCACGTGGTACCGCTCGAATTTATTGTGTTATTGTTTCACTCAGGGCTCCAAGGGTTCGTGGTTTGTTTATGTATATGCGTGCTTTTAGGTAGCCCAATAAAACTTATTATTGGCCCTTACCTTTTTTGATAAAACGGTCGAACCGTCACTGTCAATACGGATCGTTGGCGTACACGCGCCATTTTCACTGCGTGAGACGTATTCAGAAGACGACGTATCAACGTCAATACTGTATGGTTTTAACAAGAAGGGGCGGGCGACATGCCATACATCGAGAGCAGCTATGTAATTTGTAAAGCACACCTCCCCTGGGCGCCTCATTTCTTTGCGTGGAGATGTGGAGTGGCCTCCTCGGTCACCGGACCTGTCACCTTGTGACTATTTTTCATGGGGCTACCCATAAACAAACCACGAACCCTTGAAGCTCTGAGTGAAACTATAACACAATAAATTTGAGCGTTACCATGTGCAATGCTTCAGAGGAGTATGGACAACTTCTCACAACGTCTACAGGACAAAAGCGGACAGCATTCAACAGATGTTATTTTTTGTACATAATCAATATTATAATTTTCTCCTCTTTAATTTTCATAATGACAACATCCAAGGTACACACTAAAAAATAAATGTTGAGTTTCGTTTTAAAAATGAGTGTGTAACTAACTGTTCTTGTAAATCATCCATACCTCCCTGCCCAACTCTGTATTTTATAATTTGAATCAAAACTTAATTTCGGTTTCGAAATATGGAACGTTTTCAATTCTAGCTCTTTTTCAGTTTCATGGAGTCTGTAATATTAAATTTCTATTCTCAGTTACTCGATCATCATCATACCAATCACCTCAGTGAATGATGAAATGAAAATATATTGTTAAAATGAATTGTAGTGCAGGAGAAAGGATGAATTCTTGAAACTAGTTACTTAGCAATGAAACGCACTCTATTAAGCTCGCAATTATTTTCCTGCAATAAAAATTTATAAAGTGCCTCTTTACTTTTCAAGATGACATTGTAAGATTTTTTTATTCGGCGTTCACAGTCTGTTATGGAAACTATGGATATTAACAATGTAGAAGATCTTGGCCAAAGGCAGTGATTTATTTTAAAATGTTTTCCTTCAGTTCATAGATTTTTGACCCTTAAAGCTATCCCTTAGGGTCAAGTTCATGACGTCAAATGACATAATGCTGTCATTATATTCTTTGTGCGGCAGTTATATCACTATTTTTTTATAAAATACTCTTATCACTATTGCACGTTTCACACCTGTCCAATGATTCATGAACAACTTCACACTCTACAGCTCTGCGAACTGTAACATTCAAAATTTCCTTTTTTCTTGCGGCACCATGTATTAGAAGTTTTTTCCATTACTGAAATAAACTATTCAGTATGAAATGTAAAGCATTGAGCTAATAGTTAATCTCTGTAACTTACGCATTAAAACCAATACATTTTGTTAATTGATTTTAGGGTAAGTTAATTCAAATTTGTTGACTCATTCAAATTGATATCTCCATATTGGTTAATGAAGGATGCTTGATATGTTTAATACAGATACATCTACCATTGGCTGGGAGTCAAGAATTTCAAAATTGCAACCAGACATTTGCTCATCTTCCAACTCCATGTATAACTCAAGAAGCTCCATCCGTGAAAAATGTAGGAATCAATCATTTTATTTGAAAATTAGTAACCTTATTTTGTGGAAAATCAAGGATTACTGTACCTACTGTTTAAAGGAATTGCAAAAATGAAATCAAAAAGTTTCTTAAATAACTGTTTCAATCATTTTTTGTTTTATCTACAACCATGTTATGTCATGTAGACAATACTACATCCAATTGATCACAATCAATCCCATAGTAGGGGTCTTTTTACAATGCATTTTCAAAACTATACTGAATAGTAAACTCTTTACAACGACTTGTTCATTATAACACGGTTTCTGATTCTGGGAGCAGGTTTCAGTTTGTCAAGTTTCCACTACCTTTTGAGTTTGACAAATTTTCAATTCGTCAAGTTTTCAATTTTTCAAGACTTCTAGTTCGTCAAGTTTCCTGTATGTCAGTTTGTCAAGTTTTTAAATATGTCAAGTATACAATTCATCAAGTTTTTAGTTCAAGTTTTTCAGTTTACGGTTTTTCTCTCTCCGAGTAGCTTCTCACCTAATGTTATTTCATTTTTCACCTTATAAGCTAGTTGGTTGATTTTTAACCTAACAAGTCAGCAATGTGATACTTTGCTTGATTAGTCGTAGATGAAATATTGGATACAACGGTTTTATTTAGTCTATAAAGTACTCGTGAGATGTTCAAGACTCTAGCTCGCTTCACACGCTTTTGTATTAACTTACATCCAACTTGTGCTATAGAGTCTCATTATAAAACCTTTGCATAAACTATACTATAATGGAATTTATTTTTTCTTCACGCCTCATCAAAATTGTAAATCAGGCCTAATTTTAATTTGAGTACTTCAAGAACCATAATCAATGAAAGGGTGGAGTAAAATTAAGTATTTTGTATTAGAAATAATTTATTCAATAAATTTATAAAATTTCTCATATCAAGTTTCTTACTATCAAGCGATGACTGAAAACTTTAATGGATCATGTACTAGAATAAAGTTTTGAAATAATATTACTGCACTGTGGCACTGAAGTGGTAATCGACGTTCATCTGTGCGAATTGCTAAAATAATCTTGATTTCTTAATTAAGGTTTATGGTATTTATCATTTTTTGTATTGCTATATTTAAAATTATTTGTTTTCTTAGTCTTTACTTCCCATTATTTTCAAAACCTTTAATTATTGATGGAAATAAATTAGAAATTGCATTTGTTCAAATGCCAATTAATATTACTATTGAACGAAAATCCAAATTAAATGCTGTAAATCACGCCGAAGACTTCAGTTTGACCCTGTTGTCAATATTTGCGGTAGCAAAAGTCTTCGGCGTGATTTACAGCCTTTAATTAGGATTTTAGTTCAATAATAATCCTTTAATTATTATGTTTTTCTCCACAGAAATTAAAGCAGTCACTTTTGAAAAACAGTCATTGTACGAAGAACCAAGACGAACAAAATAATAACGAGAATCAAGTATTATCTGTCATAAACAAACCTTGTCCAGCACCAAAGGTAAATATTATCAATTACTTACTTACTTACTTACAACTTTGTTATGTTATGACTCTTCATGTTATGTAGATTTATGGGACAATAAAAAAGTTTTAAAATCAAATAAGAATCAATCAATCTTGCTTACTCCGTGGATCATCTACATCTAACCCTTAAATTCATGGTGTAGCATATCTGAGACAAACCGAAATTCTAGTTATTATAGACATATCCACCAAATGTGGAGTTTGTAATCATGATGTAGCATATCTGCAACACTTCTTTAGTTGAGATAGTTCACCACATTGTCACTAGAATGCATTAGCATTCACTTTGGCTTGTTAGAAATATTGCTGTCATGGAAGCCTTTAACTTTATGAATTTCGTGTTTTCAAAAAATTATAAAAAATACATTGCATGATTTTTATAATGCTTGAAAATGTTATTTGATTAAATATATATGTTAGAAACAATATATTACCACATAATATTTCATTTTGCTATACCATTATTTCCTAAAGTAAAAAATAATATGCAACATCATGGAACTCCAGCTGTTTTTCATGCTTGTCATTTTGAGGTTAGTTTTCTGTTTACACTGTCAATTTCTTCAGTATCCATTCCTTGTTTGTATTTTCCTTTCCCATCCATGAAAGATTTTAGAATTTCTTCTGTGCCAGCCCCTAGTACTTCCTTGAGTTTGTCTTCTCCCTTATGATCACCGAACTGCAGCCAGTCGTTCACCATATCCCATGTGAATGACATCTCCCCGATAAGTAGACGATTGTGGACGACCCGCACCTTCGCCTCCGGTTTTTTGTTTACAATAGCTTTCCGCAAGGCTAGTAGCTTTCCTCTTCCTTTCCGAGTCTCATACGAATAGTCTTTGAATACGAAAAAGTTTGTTCCTTTCAGCTTTTTTGAATTTGATAGTATGAAGTTAATGTCATGGATACTGAATGAGGTGGGGCCGTCAGTCGCATAGGTAGGCCTATTCTAAATAAATGGGAGTCTGATTTTTTAGTTTATGATGTATGTGGCATAAAAGGTAAAGATTATTTTCAATTTTTTGGTTTTCTAAAAAAATTTAATTGTTTCATTTTGTTAGAGACACACGTCTTTTATTTACAGGAATATACATTGGTCTGGGATTATGCTGTGAGGAGTAGTCGTTTTGGTCGAGCAAGAGGGGGAATAGTAATGGGATATAAAACGTCATTTTCACCACATTTTTCTTTCAATGATTGTCATGGTAGAACGCACATTGTAATTGAGATAAATAATGAAATAATACGTATTTTGCCAATTTATCTAAATGGTGGCTCGGATGGGGAGTGGCAAAAGGATTTTGATGCACTGTGGGATTTTCTCTCAACCTCTGATTCTATGTCGAGTGATATATTAGTCGGGGATTGGAATGCTAGAGTAGGTTCCTTACAGAACATTCCAATCGAAGTCACAGTTGATAATAATGACTTGTCACGTATCAGAATATCAAAAGACGTTGTAACTAATTCAAGAGGAGAAAAAATCTTAAATCTCTGTGAAGTATTTAATTATATAATACTAAATGGTAGAATTAAAGGAGATAGAAACGGAGAATTTACTTTTTTAAATCAACGAGGTGCGTCTGTTATTGATTATTGTTGTATTTCATTAGATAATATTGCTTGTATAAATAGTTTTTCTGTTCTTCAAGAGCATTTCTCAGACCATTTTCCAATATGTTTTAGTTTGTATTTTGTAAAGGATGGAGTGAATGATGGAATGAATGTTATTGATGATAAAGTAGTATTACCGCTTTTACCTAAGCTAAGTTTTAGTGAATTAGATGAAGTAAATTATACCCGTAAATTGTTAGAGAAATGTAGAGATGTTGAAATATCGGATGATCCGGAGGTGGCAACTAATTATCTGAAAGATTTGATATATTCATCTGCCAGTAACAGGCAGCTCACATGTAATCGGAATAAAAAGGCTATTAAACAGCAGGTATGGTTCGACCGAGAATGTGAAAGATCTAGAAGTAAAATGTTCAGCTTACTAAAATTATTTAGAAAATTTAATAATAGCTCAATTAAAAATGATTATTTGAACTCAACAAGGGAGTATAAAAGACTGTGTAAAGAGAAGAAGAAGTCCTATTACGTGAATATTAATGATAAATTACGTGAAGTGAACAATTCTAAAGATTTCTGGAAGCTTGTAGGGAGCTTGAAGAGAAGCCGTATTAATCAAATTGCCTCTATAAAACCAGAAGAGTGGGTCAAATATTTTTCAGAATTATTTACACCTGTTAGTTTGAGTGAGCCAATCTCATATGCGCCGCCCAGTGTTGAAATAGCATCTCTAGACAAGGAGTTGGATATGAGTGAATTGAATGCCGTTCTTGCGAAAATGAAGGGTAATTGTAAAATCTGACAAAGCATTTTTTGGAACGGTTCCACTTGTTACTCGTTCCGTTACTAGGTAGACATCATGTCGTCATTTTCCGTCTGCGCGCTGTCCGGTGACAACGTCACAGTCACAGTTCTACGGCACTGCTATTATCAAGTTGGTTTCCTATATTAATCATGTCGTCATTTTCCGTCTGCGCGCTGTCCGGTGACGTCACAGTCACAGTTCTACGGCACTGCTATTATCAAGTTGGTTTCCAATATCATTCGTCGTGTTATTTGTCATTTCAATTTTAATATTTGTACTATTCGATTTCTTGGAATTTATTTTGTCTTTAGGCATCTTACTTTCTAGATATTTGCTACCTTTTCACCAAACGTTTGTAAACGTTTTACTTACGTTTCAAACACATCCGGCATGAATTACTCCTTCAAATTAATTCGTTTATTCTATTCTTCAATTGTGATTCAATTATTCATCGATTTCTTCACTTATTTACTCTGATAAACTTTGTCAAAATTGCAACCTCGTGTGGGCGTTTATCGCTATTCATCTGATCTACGGAACGTTTTTAAAGTGTGAATTACTCCTTCAAATTAATTCGTTTATTCTATTCTTCAATTGTGATTCAACTATTCATCGATTTCTTTGCATATTTATGCTGATAAACTTTGTCAAGTTCATAACCTCGTGTGGGCGTCAATTGCCATTCTTCTAACGATTGGCTTCACCTTTTGAAACTCAAACTTTCAAGTTCATCATCTCTACCGTTTGGAAATCAATCTAAAAATTCCACAACTTGAAGGTCGGATTATTCGTTTGGAATTCTACATGCTCCTGCTCACATTTCCACTGGGGGATTTGCCTGCTGTGGTGGACGCTTCCATTCTTGTCATCGCATGGCCAGATCACATCGTCGCTTGCTGATGTCCTGTTCCTTTGGGTATTGCGGATTCCTTGCCTGTCTGCCTGGCTGCATCTCCTCTTCAAAATTTTATTCAGGTTATGTAAATCGTTCTATTCAATTTTCATTTACGCATGTATTACATAATTGATCTATTGATGTCTATCTCGACATTCAATTCACTGAGGCCACTGACGCCTATTAATTGTTTTATTGATGTCTATCTTGACATTCAATTCACTGAGGCCACCGACGCCTATTAATTATTTTATTGATGTCTATCTTGACATTCAATTCACTGAGGCCACTGACGCCTATTAATTATTCTATTGATGTCTATCTTGACATTCTATTCTCTGAGGCCACCGACGCCTATTAATTGTTCTATTGATGTCTAACTTGACATTTAATTTACTGAAGGCCCATGCCGCCTATATTACTGTATTCTATTTTTTGAGCACTATCTACAGCTCATTGTCATTTATTATTAGTCCTTTTGTAAATCATTGTCATTTATTATTATTCCTTTTGTAAATCATTAAGATTGAATTTTGCAGCAGTAACTTTTTCATTATAGCATTCAATTTATATTCGCAATTCAGGTATCATTAATAATACCTTTTCGATTATTGTCAGGCTTCAATGGTCATTAATGTCATTGACCTAATTTCACTTAAATTTTGTATTTCTCTAACGTTTTTTATCACATGTTGTAATTATCCCAAGATTTTTGACTCAATCTACTTACAATTGTTTTTGTATGTGGCCATCTGCATATTATTATTTTATTATTATTAAATCTTATCTTGTTGACTCATTTGGTCTTTTATTGGCATACTTACCACACTTCAAGCTATCAGTATTTTTATGCACAGAATTCAAAGATTTATTTGTAGGTATTAATACCAGCTATCATTCACAGTCCACTGCCCTAAATTTGGATTCTGTCATAAAAATTGGTTCATTCGGGCCAGATTTCTTGATCCAGTGTTTACCTAGGATAATTGTTAATTGGACCAATTGGATAAAAATTGGTCCTCCAGCCCGTTCATTTTTGACCCAGTGTTTACCTAGGATAATTGTTAATTGGACCAATTGGATAAAAATTGGTCCTCCAGGCCATTCATTTTTGATCCAGTGTACCTAGGAAAATTGTTAATTGGACCAATTGGATAAATATTGGTCCTCCAGCCCGTTCATTTTTGATCCAGTGTTTACCTAGGATAATTGTTAATTTTTATTACCCATTTCTTGGTCCATTGAACCTTAGGGTTTCAGTGACCGTGTGCCTAATAGTCTAGCCTGACGCCAATGATTAGGTCCCACTCTAGAGTATATTTTATTCCATTGTACCTTTGTATGTTTATATTGTTTAATATTAAGCATTCACACACTTGTTTCAAATTTTCAGTACTGGCTGCAACTCAAAGCACACAGCGACGTGTATGCACCAGCTATCAACTATCTTGTACCCTGAGAGACTGAACCGCACTGAACTGTTCACAGACGGCTATTGCGCATTGAGAAAACAACACATGGCAAACTACACCGCCTTGCAAGCTCGCTACTTGACTCGCCGCACAGCAAGCTTGATACAACTTGCCTCAAACGCACAGGCGTGCCTCTCTGCGTACTGGACCAGCACCCAAAGTTGCTTGTTGGCGCAGCAATCGCATTGCTACAGTGCAGCATTGTTTCGTTCACTCAGGTTTTTCTGTTAGTTTTTAAGCATGTCCGATCATGAGGAAGATTCACTTCCTGAGCCTTCTGCTCTTTCCAATGCAAGAGACAATTTACACCACGAAATAGATTGGTTCATAACCAGCTATAGCGATTATGTTGTGGACACTGAAGCCACTTATTATCAATTGTTTACTGTCAAAAACGAACTAGGTTCACTTAGAATTAAGTATGATAAAATCCATGAACAGTTATGGAATTCAGAGTTGCAAGCGCAAGACACTTCAACTCATTTTGAAATACTTAATAAGTTTATCTCCATTACCTCTAAGGCAAACGCTGCATTAACTGCTTTTGAAAGCAGACAACGCAACAATGAGGCCACTGCTGGTGCTTCCCAGCGGCCAACATCTCAAAACTCACATTTGGCAAATTTTCAGTTGCCTCAGATTCTGCTTCCACACTTCAATGGGGAGCTTTCAAAATGGCAAGCATTCTCATGTGCTTTTACCAATATTATTGGTAATCAGGATAATATTAATGACTCATTGAAATTTTTCTATCTTCGTCAATCACTCAGTGGTGAAGCTCTTGCTAGAGTGGAACACATTGAAGCTGACGAAAATGGTTTTCAGCTTGCATGGAACCTCTTAAGGGAGTGGTATGACAATAAGAGATTAATTGCTGCCAGGCACGTCACGGCAATTGAATCTCCTCCTACCATAAAACATAACTGTCCGCAATCATTACGGGCATTCATTGACTTTTGCAAGTCCCACATTACCGCGCTCGAAGCGCTTCAACTTGGAGTCCAAATCAAGGACTTATTGTACATGCACAAAATGTTGTTGCAGTTGGATACTGCTACTGTTCGAGAATGGAAAAGAGTGTTGGTATACACGACATTCCCACCATTGATAAATTTTGGAATTTCTTGGAATCACAATGCAAAATCATGGAAGCTGTTGCTTCAAGCTCAGCTAACCATCATCAAGGAAATGTACAGTAAAGTGCATCCAACTCTGTTGGTGCTCATAGCAAGCCGAAGTTCAATCAAAATCAATCGAATGTTCAAGCTAGGATGCAGGTTACTACCTCTTCTATGTCACCTTGTAGTTTTTGTAATTCTGTTGGTCATTTTCCAAATCGTTGTAATGAATTATTGAAGTTGCAGGTTACTGATCGTTGGAATGCTGTCCGTGACAAAAGGTTATGTTATAATTGCCTCAAGCCTTTCACACCCAATCATGTTTGTTCGGACAAATCATGTACACTTTGTGGCAAGAGTCACCACACTGTTCTTCATAGGCTTCATAGGTCGTATCCTCAATCACGAGACACTCAGCCTACTTCTAAGGATAAGGTAACTTCAAATGTTATTCATTCTCAATCTTTTGCTCCCTCCAAGGGTAAGAATGCTGTTTTGAATTCCGTCATGGTTCAGAATGCAGAAACAACTAAGCAAGCTGTTTCTCATGCAGAACAGCCTCAGAAGAACTCTCATGTCACAATGAGCTCCACTTCGTCACTGTGTTTGTAACAGCAATCAACTGTCGCCTTGTTACCTACTGCCAAAGTTTTGGTTCAATCTTCTAGTGGGGAATTTATTAAAGCGACCGTGCTTTTAGATTCTTGCTCTGATTGTAATTTGATGTCAACTAGGTTGGCTGAAAAATTGTCACTTGTTACTTTGTATTCTGACACTTTGATTCATAGTGTAGGTGAGAATAAGACCAAATCATCTATTTCTCATTCAGTTTGCTGTCTTCATCTGATCGTTCATGGTCGGTTGAAGAAAATTGTATTGTAGTTGATAGCATATCATCTAATGTTCCTAGTGTGAACATTGATCTTTCTAAAATTTCAATTCCTGTTGAACTTAGATTAGCGGATCCATTGTTTGATCAATCTAAACCTGTAGATTTGTTACTTGGTGCTGGCATATTTGCATCGATACTTCAGCCTGGTAAATTGTATCTAGCTCAAAACGCTCCCATTCTTCAGAAAACCAGTCTAGGTTGGGTCATATTTGGTTCTTGTAAAGCTATTCGTCCTATTGCAGCACCTCGTTCGTGCCTCCCTGCTTCGCCTGTGGCCGCTCCCCGTAGGGTCATGTCAAATTTTCTGACTTCAAATGATGTCTCTCATCAGTTAGAGAAATCAGTTCAGGAAATCAGTTCTCAATCAGTTCAGGTATTAGCTACTACTTCTACTCATAATGTTATCTCAGGCATAATCAATAGTTGCTCCACTTATCACAAAATTGTTCGTACAACGGCGTATGTTCTACGGTTCATTCATAATTGTAGGAAACAAAATTCAGTCACTCCGCGCTTTGATCAATTAGCTATCTCTGAAATTTCAGAAGCTGAAAATTGTATCTTCAAATCCATTCAAGAGGAGGCCTTCTCTGCTGAACTTAAAGCATAGCGTCAAAATCAGGAGCCATTGCCTAATAGTTCTATTAAAGCCTTGTCACCATTCATTCACTCAGATTCACTGCTCAGAGTTGGTGGACGTTTGCAAAATGCAAATGCTTCCTTTGATTATAAACATCAAATATTGTTGCCCAGCAATCACAAATTCACTAGTGCATTGATTGTTGCTCACCATCGTCGTCTAAGTCATGCTGGTGTGCAGGCCACCATGGCCAGTGTAAGACAACGATTTTGGTTTCCTTCCACCCGTTGCACCATCAAAAGTGTATTGCGGCATTGCATAATGTGTTTTCGCTTTTCGGCTCTTCGTTCTGAGCAAATCATGGGTAGTTTACCAGCGGCCCGCGTTCAGGCTAATTTTCCCTTTTAAAATTGTGGTTTGGATTACGCCGGTCCTATTTCCATCCATGTGGGTGGCCCCAAATCTCGTACTTTTTCTCCACCACTCTTCAGAAAAAAGACCCATTCCTCCACCACTCTTCAGAAAAAAGGCAAATGGTTGAACAATTGTGAAAATTTGAAGGTCGGTACGGTTGTCATCTTGAAGGATCCTGGTTCCGCGCAGTCCACTTGGAAGCTGGCGCGCATTACTGAAGTTCATCCCGGTAAGGACGACAAGGTTCAAGTTGTCACTGTTCTCACTCCCTCCGGCACTTTTAAGAGAGCTATTTCGAGTTTAGCACCTCTTCCCATTGATGAGGATTCTAGTTAATCCCCTTGCTCTTTGGCTCATTTCGTATTTTCAGGTTTCATTGTTTTTTCCCCTGGTTCTCACATGGGGCCCAGTTTTCAATTTCCAATTGCCTTGCCAGATTTTACATATTTCTTACTTTTTCTTATTGTGCCATACCCCCGTATGACACAAGGGGCCCAGTTTATGTAAAATCTGACAAAGCATTTTTTGGAACGGTTACACTTGTTACTCGTTCCGTTAATACGTAGACATCATGTTGTCATTTTCCGTCTGCTGCGCTGTCCGGTGACGTCACAGTCATGGTTCTACGGCACTGCTATTATCAAGTTGGTTTCCTATATTATTCGTCGTGTTATTTGTCATTTCAATTTTAATATTTGTACTATTCTATTTCTTGGAATTTATTTTGTCTTTAGGCATCTTACTTTCTAGATATTTGCTACCTTTTCACCAAACGTTTGTAAACGTTTTACTTACGTTTCAAACACATCCGGCATGTCTCTTTTTTCAACCAGGCATTAGCTGTTTCCTTGTCTTTCAATGGAGTCTAGTCGGTGGGTGCACATCTCGCTCCCGGTCTAAACTTTTCATCCAAATTCATCTAGTTTACAGAACGTTTTTAAAAGTGAATTACTCCTTCAAATTAATTCGTTTATTCTATTCTTCAATTGTGATTCAATTATTCATCGATTTCTTCACTTATTTACTCTGATAAACTTTGTCAAAATTGCAACCTCGTGTGGGCGTTTATCGCTATTCATCTGATCTACGGAACATTTTTAAAGTGTGAATTACTCCTTCAAATTAATTCGTTTATTCTATTCTTTAATTGTGATTCAACTATTCATCGATTTCTTTGCATATTTATGCTGATAAACTTTGTCAAGTTCATAACCTCGTGTGGGCGTCAATTGCCATTCTTCTAATGATTGGCTTCACCTTTTGAAACTCAAACTTTCAAGTTCATCATCTCTACCGTTTGGAAATCAATCTAGAAATTCCACAACTTGAAGGTCGGATTATTTGTTTGGAATTCTACATGCTCCTGCTCACATTTCCACTGGGGGATTTGCCTGCTGTGGTGGACGCTTCCATTCTTGTCATTGCATGGCCAGATCACATCGTCGCTTGCTGATGTCCTGTTCCTTTGGGTATTGCGGATTCCTTGCCTGTCTGCCTGGCTGCATCTCCTCTTCAAAATTTTATTCAGGTTACGTAAATCGTTCTATTCAATTTTCATTTACGCATGTATTACATAATTGATCTATTGATGTCTATCTCGACATTCAATTCACTGAGGCCACTGACGCCTATTAATTGTTTTATTGATGTCTATCTTGACATTCAATTCACTGAGGCCACCGACGCCTATTAATTATTTTATTGATGTCTATCTTGACATTCAATTCACTGAGGCCACTGACGCCTATTAATTATTCTATTGATGTCTATCTTGACATTCTATTCACTGAGGCCACCGACGCCTATTAATTGTTCTATTGATGTCTAACTTGACATTTAATTTACTGAAGGCCCATGCCGCCTATATTACTGTATTCTATTTTTTGAGCACTATCTACAGCTCATTGTCATTTATTATTATTCCTTTTGTAAATCATTGTCATTTATTATTATTCCTTTTGTAAATCATTAAGATTGAATTTTGCAGCAGTAACTTTTTCATTATAGCATTCAATTTATATTCGCAATTCAGGTATCATTAATAATACCTTTTCGATTATTGTCAGGCTTCAATGGTCATTAATGTCATTGACCTAATTTCACTTAAATTTTGTATTTCTCTAACGTTTTTTATCACATGTTGTAATTATCCCAAGATTTTTCGACTCAATCAACTTACAATTGTTTTTGTATGTGGCCATCTGCATATTATTATTTTATTATTATTAAGTCTTATCTTGTTGACTCATTTGGTCTTTTATTGGCGTACTTACCACACTTCAAGCTATCAGTATTTTTATGCACAGAATTCAAAGATTTATTTGTAGGTATTAATACCAGCTATCATTCACAGTCCACTGCCCTAAATTTGGATTCTGTCAGTAATAAAGCGCCCGGTAAAGATAGAATTACAGCAGAATTCTATAAAAAAGCTCCCGAGATCTTTAAAACACTGTTACTTAAAACACTTAATGATATTTACTCATGTGGCTATGTTCCGGAATCTTTTAAAAAATCTATTATTTTCCCTCTTCATAAAAAAGGTGATCCTTCCTGTGTCTCAAATTTCAGGGGAATTACATGTATGGATATAATGACAAAGATTTTCATGGGATTAATGTGCAATAGATTAGTCAAGTGGGAGCAGGAAAGGGGTATTATAAGAGAAAATCAAGCAGGCTTCCGTCCCGGGTATTCTACTGTGGATAATATTTTTGTTCTCCATAGTGTCGTCAATTACTACTTTCAAGTAAAAAAAAAGAAAATTATATGCTTTCTTTATCGATTTCAAAGGAGCTTTCGATAATATAGATAGAAATGCGCTTTTCTACAGGCTCTATGAAATAGGTTTATCGAGCAAATTTATAGGAATTTTAAAACAAATGTATAGCGATGATAAGTGTGAGGTATGGTGCAACGGTTATGGAGGTCTGTCGACTGAGTTTTCAGTAAATAGCGGCGTGAAACAAGGTTGCTTGGCCTCTCCGATGCTATTTTCCTTGTTTATACATGATCTGTGTGAGCATATTGGGGGAGGTGTGTCGGTTGGAAACTTAGACATAAATGGACTTATGTATGCAGACGATGTAGTGATTCTAGCAGATACCCCGATTTCACTGCAACAAATGATAAATAGACTTCGAGCTTTTTGCACTCAATGGAACCTGATTATAAACATGAATAAATCTAAAGTTGTTGTTTTTAGAAAAGGGGGAAAGTTGAGGAAAAGTGAAAAATGGTTTTACGGAGAAGAGGAGGTGGAGGTTGTAAGTGAGTACAAATACTTGGGAGTTATTTTCGCTTCATCCTTGTCAATGAAAAAACACTTTGAGGATAGGGTAGCGACAGCAATGTTTGGTATAAACAGTGTTTGGAGAAGCTTGATTCTCAATGACTCAGCGCCGCTCTCTATCAAATGGCAGGTCTTCAATGCAGCTTCCAGATCCACCGTAACTTACGCAGCTCAAGTGTGGGGCTGTTCTAATAAATAAATAAATAAATAAATATTGAGAGTGATCGAGTGGAGAAATTTCAAAAAAATTTCATAAAGCGATTATTCGGTCTTCCAAAAAATACTCCTGATTATGTTATCTATTTAGAATGTGAGGTTGAGCTGATGTGGATTCATACTTTTAGGCTTCACTTAGGTTACTTGATTAGAGTGCTTAGTCTGCCGGCAGAGAGATTTCCATACAAAATTGCTTATGAATTTATTGTCAAGAAGTGCGGATGGTACAAAGTATGGATTGACCTCTGTCAGCGTTATGGTATAGAATGGAGTGACAGTGTTGCCCACATGGATAGATGGGAGAGTTCTATCAACGAATTGCTGCAGAGAGTGAGTCAGAACATGTATGCGACGTGGAGAGAGCGTGCTGAACGGTCAGAGTATCATAGACTATACGCCTCTTTGCTGTTAGACTTGCAGAATCGAGCCTATCTGAATGATAACTTCAAGAGAAGTTTTATAAATATTATTTTTAGGGCCAGAGCATGTATGTTACCACTCAACTTCAGGCCAGGGAGAGAAGAGAGTAGGTTTGAGTGCAGCTTATGTAACAGTAGGGAGTTGGAAGATGTAGTTCACTTCATGGGCAGGTGCAAGATATTGCGAGGAATAAGAAAGGCATGGTTTGGCAGCTCACAAGTTAATGAAAGCACAATAATAGATTATTTAAATGGGAGAGATTGGAACAGACTCGTCGGCTTTCTTAGGGATGCTCTACGTTATAGGGGTTGGTTAGTCGCCGAATTCAATGTTTAAAATTATACATAAAACAGTATGATGTTTATATAGACTATTATGGATATATAATATATATATATATATATATATATATATATATGTGTGTATGTATGTATATGTATATATAGACTATTATATGATGGTATATTGTACAGTTTGATATACTTACAAATAAGGGTTCTTTCCTCCACCTCTTCTCTCTAACTCAGTCGTTCTTTTTTTCTTTTTTTCTAATTTATTTTTTGTTTATTTATTAATTTATTTATTCATTATACCACTTCAGGAATGAATGGATGAATGAATGAGTTGAGAGTCCAGTTGTTTTTGCTCTAGTAATAGTGAGCTTAGTTTGGGTGAAACTGTTTTTCACTAAACTGATAGATAAGATTAATCTACTTATTCACGGTTGGGGTATTATCACGGTAGCCTGATCAAACTGAAGTTATCAATTATTGTAGGAAGCTTTAGAACAGAAAGATAAAAGTGGGCAGCTGCAATTATTACTATCAACTCGACTGACGGCCTCGGCCTTGTCTATGATGATTGTTTTTCAAATTATTAAGATTCTTTCGAGCAAAGTCAACATACTATTTTTTTCACATTCTTTGTACATGTTTTTTGCGTTGTTTATATTATAAATAAAATCATCTTTCTATTCTATTCTATTCTGTCAATTTCTTGAGTTCTGTAGTTTATGCTCAGTGCTAAATAGTATTTTTATGATTTATATTGTTTCAACTTTTATTATTTAGTTAGTATGATTACTTTACTTGTGATTTTAAGAACATGGATAAACTAGATGATTTACTTTTTAACCGTGAAGAACTAACTGATGAGAAAATTCTTGATGCTATTTTCTCTTTAGACTTAGAGATACCTAATGGCAGTAGTTATCTAATATTTTTAAAAAGTAGAAATAACATTTTCTAAATGACCTAGCCTAATTTGAGTATTAATAGGCTACATATTTTTGATTATACACCTCACTTTTCATTTGTTTCACTTGACAGCTACTAACAGACATTTTTTATTATTTCACAGTAGGCTATTTATTCAAACAGTAAAAATAATATTTTGCTAATTTCGTAGTCTAATTTGAATTTCAATACATATTTTTTTAATTTTATACCTCTCTTTTTATTTGTCTTGTACCTAATGAGTTATGTACCTCGGTTTGTCTCAAATATGCAACACCATGCATTAAAGGGTAAAAAGTCAAACTATTTTTTTAGACTTAGTCCATGATGTTGCATATATGCAACATACCAGTTTTTTGGTATAATAATGCTTAGGCACACAACAATTTTTTTTACTATTTTTTCAGCTTTATTAAGACTAATGTCTAAGCAATAAAAAATATCAACTTATTACAAAAAAAATCATGCATCTAAGGGCTAAGATGATATTTGGCCGCAGCCAAAAATGGCCGCCAGGTGTGTCGATCTGTAGCTGCAAGCCACTCCATGTCGCTGCCACGGGACCGGCCACCTTTCTGAGGATGTACTGTACTTTATACTCTTCTTCTCTTCTCAGTATGTGCCGCCAGCTCTATGGATTCTCGCACATTATATTTCCCTTACAGTGTCTGGGATATTGTAGTGATCCTTGATTCTCATTTGAGAAAATGGCGATGAGCTGCAAAGATAATAATTATCTACCAATAATAAATGGTAATACCTATAAAAAAGGTTAGGAATTTTTACTGTGAAATGCAGTGATTAAACTTCAACAGAGTTAATAATTGTCATCAAATACATGTTTTGTATATTATTATCTTAATAGTTTGGAATACTTTTGAGATCTCATTATTTTCAAATAAAAGATCTCAGCATTACGAAATTCCAAAAATGAAAATCTTTGTATCTATGTCTTTGTATCTATCTAAATTCATAATTTTGTATTTTTCACATGGATTTGTTTCCTCATCCTTAATTTTTGATGTATCACTGATTAGTTGTATCTTATCCTGCTTAAATTAGAATGGATCATGTTGTCAATATCATGATCCACCCAACCTACCAAATTTATTGCAATTTGTTTTCCAATTCCAAAAACATCATAACATAAAACATTAATAATGTTTTTTGCTAATTGCTTATTTTTGCAATCTCATTTACTTTTTTCAGGTATTGATTCCACCTTTAAGTAAAACTCCAGTTTTACCGGTGAAGAGAAAAATACAGCCTGAATCAAATCAGGTACAAAATTATGTGGATGCAAATGACGATAAAAAAGATAAATTAGAGAAAAACAGGTATTTTATTGGTTTGATTTATGATTAAAAAGTTAGGAAGTGGATTGAAATTTTACAATTTTCAAATGATTCAAATATTCAGTACTTAGTAAATATTAATACAAATATTGAGTATTTTTTAAATACCGTACTCAGTACTTGAAACTACTTTACAGTGAAATCAATATTAGTCCAGGCGCTGGCTTACATTGAGCATACATGAGAGAGGCAGAGAATTTGACTTCGGATTATTGTTAGGGGGTCTTTAGTGTATATGAAACTCGATGTCGTCACGTCCCAGGGTGGTCGACAGCTTGAGGGGGAGGGGGGTAAGTTGTAAAAAACGCGCGTTTATAAAATCGCCTGTCCTGCAGTTACTATTCATAGTACAGCTTTTAATTTTTTCTCAATATTATGTACACATAACTGGCTTTCAATGTGGTCCTATACATTTTTGCGATAAACCACATAGTTTTTCCGTAAAAAAATAAAATATCTCGAAAAATTTATTTTTTTATTATGGACTTTTTGTTATTTCTCGAATATTCAAGTAATTAGCCGACTTAGAGGAAAAGGCTCTTAATAAACGTTGTAGGCCGTTTCTTGCTGAATCCAATGATATATATAGTTTGGGGGTTACGATCATAGATGCGGCGGTGGGAGGGGGATAAGTAGCACTGTTACGCTGCGGCGCGGTCCTCCCCCATGATTAATGCGCGTAATGGCCTGCCTATCGCATCGCTCCTACTAGTCTATGCATTCAAATTATGTATTTCAGGAACGCTTTCTTATGTATTTTCGGTCGCTGAACACGATTTTTCAACTCTCAAGCCTTAATAATTGATAATTCTCATCATAATATACTAATTATGGTCAAAATTACAAACTTCATGTCATTATCATTATTTATGATTACATTGTAATGATAAACCATCCTGTTAGGAACCCCAATGTGTTTCTCAGTCGATAAAAAACTGATATTCCATTAAGAGAGAATAATTATTCGATTTAGTTCAATGATCACTTTGGAATTGCGAAAGTAAAGTAATGGAGTAAGTTAAACAAATAATATAGGCTACCCCATATGGAGCACCGTGTAACAGGAGTAAAATATTTTCTTAAAATTTACAGTTGAAGCACAAATAATGCCGATTACCCCCATGTGATATGACTATATATTTGATTACAAAGGAAATACAACTCTATAGCTGCGTTTACACCAAAGTTATTAAGGAGATGTTAATATAACTTAATCTTTATAGATTCTATTAGATTGAACATAACTTATCATACATTTTATGATGGACATATGTGTTTGTAAGTTCCGTTCAATCTAATAGAATCTGTAAAGATTAAGTTATTAACATTTTGTTAATAACTTTGGTGTAAACGCCGCTTTATCAACTGACTTCTGCAACTTATATCTACGAATAGATACTTTTCATCTTGCTGAGTTTGTCTGATTGTCTTGGGGTGGTACTTGAGTGAAAGTGGAATGGGAGATATCTTTGTTGAATTTGTAATATTTGGAGAGAATACTGTTGGAAATCTATTGAGGGGAGATCAGTATAATTAAGGTGTGAGAGCAAGCAATCAATTCTATGAAACAACTACAAGGACTCATGAACGGTTCAAATATGAGAGATTGTCAAAGTATATTTGAAAGAAGTCAGGAGCTATTTGTAGAATTTTTTAGAATCAAAATCAATGAGTACTTGAAATTTATGACTGATTATTGTAACATAGTTTAAATTATCTTAAATTGTATTCATGATTAAAAGGAAGGACTCTGGTATTGCACATAGAAACTGTACGAGAAAAGATCCCATCTTCAAAGCTCAATCACACAAACTATGTTATAAAGTCTGTGTTATATCTAGAAAATATAAAAAATACCCATAGAAGTAGAAAATAATTTCCAATAAGGAAACATTAAATCGATACAGTCAATGCATTGACTCTCTGTCAAATGAAACCTTGAAAATTTAATAAATGTGACAACCGATCATGCTTTGGAGCATTTTTTCATTCAATCACACAAACTATGTTATAAAGTCTGTGTTATATCTAGAAAATATAAAAAAAATACCCATAGAAGTAGAAAATAATTTCCAATAAGGAAACATTAAATCGATACAGTCAATGCATTGACTCTCTGTCAAATGAAACCTTGAAAATTTAATAAATGTGACAACCGATCATGCTTTGGAGCAAACCCTCATTCGATCATCCAAAACTGAGTGATTGGAATAGCTAGTTCTTCAAAGGTTTTCCTAAAATGGCTGCTACTATATAAATAAATCTTCCATCAAAGATATTCTGTTCAAGTATGTTGACATCATTATGGATATCACTGGAGATTGTGAAGAAAGTCATCTAATGAAGTAAAACAAGAATAAGAGAGATGAGAATGATTTCCAGAAGCATAATCTTCTCAAGAGAACATAACATTTTTCTTCAAGACTCTGATGGACAACAGAATCTGCATAATGTTATCAATGGTCTGGAAGCAAGTGAAGAAGTGTGTGATTTTCTTTTGGACGTTTAGAAAAAATAGTTATTCGGTCTCCAACGATTTTTATCTGAACATAGTTGTGGCAAATTGTAAAAGTGTATTCTCACCTATAAAAAGAAACAGAGTTCTTTCATTCTCCACGATGCAATCAAACAAAAATCCTAGTCTTAGTTAATTCTAGAACAAAAAGATCTGATCTCTGTATTTTTACTAGGTAGCTGTTTAAAGATGATTCAGCATTGAAGTTTTAGTGCAGCATGCATTTCTACAATAACCGCAATCTCTGTCAACATCTGATGGATATTTGAAAAAAAAAACTCTTAATCTCACTTGGCCCATGAACTTGCAAGTGAAACTAGTTGTGGATTTGACTAAATCCCTGAATATCGTTGACAAATTCGCATAATGATGACATGGCTCTCCTGAATTCAACTCCTACTTCACTTTTCAAAACTTCAATACGCTTCAAGATTATGGAAACTTTGTGATGAGAAGAGTTATGAAAATTCTCAATAAAGATGGACAGGTGGACATAGCTTTTCATGTCTATGGTCTAAAATTAAACAAAGGTAGTGAACATATTAGAAGCAGCAGAGTAAAAGAATCACTCCAATAATATGCTCTCCAAACCATCGAGACTTGATTTCTAAATCTGTGGCAGAGATTTATTAATGTGACATGCAAGAATCTATAAAGGAATAATCCATACGTTAGCTACGTGCAGGAATACATATATTTATTCATTCATTTGTGCATAAAATTACAAATCATATAAATATGTTTGGGAAAGAATAACAAGCATGGCCCAAAACTATTCGAATCCCAAATTTTGATACTGAATAACTTGTTACCATTTCAAAACAGTCTGAACGGGAATATCATAATGGATGATAATACTGTTAGAAATAATATGAATGAATATTTGAATTTTCATTTCATTTTGATTTGACACATATCTATTATTATATTGGATATAATTTCTCAAAAGTTCACGACAAACTGAAGATTCACGAAAGATTAACATTTTCATACTAAACATAATCATTATGATAATGAATGGATGATGAATTCCATTTCCACCATGAAGAACTAAGAAATTCCACAAATATTTCTTGGAAATTAACTGACCACTATATCAAGTAAGCGTGGCCAGTGTGCAATTAATAATATTATAATTTAGCCTGCAGCGCATCACAATAAATTAATTTGAGATAAAAACAATAGAACATAAACATATATGAATATTATCTTTATTCTATCCTAATATATTTCTTGAAACCCAAGTTTCGTTTATTTCAAACAGTCATTTCTTAGTTTCCTTGCAGAAAGAGATGAAGTTTGTAATTTTGACCATAATTAGTATATTATGATGAGAATTATCAATTATTAAGGCTTGAGAGTTGAAAAATCGTGTTCAGCGACCGAAAATACATAATATAGCGTTCCTGAAATACATAATTTGAATGCAAAGACTAGTAGGAGCGATGCGATAGGCAGGCCATTACGCGCATTAATCATGGGGGAGGACCGCGCCGCAGCGTAACAGTGCTACTTATCCCCCTCCCACCGCCGCATCTATGATCGTAACCCCCAAACTATATATATCATTGGATTCAGCAAGAAACGGCCTACAACGTTTAATGGCAGCATTTTCCTCTAAGTCGGCTAATTACTTGAATATTCGAGAAATAACAAAAAGTCCATAATAAAAAATACATTTTTCGAGATATTTTATTTTTTTACGGAAAAACTATGTGGTTTATCGCAAAAATGTATAGGACCACATTGAAAGCCAGTTATGTGTATATAATATTGAGAAAAAATTGAAAGCTGTACTATGAATAGTAACTACAGGACAGGCGATTTTATAAACGCGCGTTTTTTACAACTCACCCCCCTCCCCCCCAAGCTGTCGACCACCCTGGGACGTGACGACATCGAGTTTCATATACACTAAAGACCCCCTAACAATAATCCGAAGTCAAATTCTTTGCCTCTCTCATGTATGCTCAATGTAAGCCAGCGCCTGGACTTTATCCAGCCATGATTAATTTTACAATATTTATTGAAATAAATGTAATTCATGTAAGATATAAAGTTTTCAAGAGACTGTTATGTCGATAAGGAATGATAGATAAGATCTTGTGAAAGATAAATTCTCATAAGTATATTTATTTATCATTGGTATTTCACAGTAATTATGAAGTCATTATCTATTATTATTGGGAATGAATGAGTCTACGATATCAAATAATTTTAGTTTCATGTTTCTATCCCTAATTCTTGCGTATTATTTAATATCCTTATCCATGTGTAGTTTCAATTACAGTGTTGATAACAGCGTTCATATTCATGTGTTCATTTTATAAATCACAAAAATACGGTATTCATATCCACACATTGGGATATTATCCATCAATTCTCAACCATCATCAAAATGATTACACTAATTGAAGCATCCTATCCACAAACTTTATGTCCTGGACTTGAACCTGGGGCTAATTACAATGTAAATATAATAATCTTGAGGTGTGTAGAACTTGTTACACAAAGTGTGAGGTTAGTAACATTTAAAACTTTCCTTGAGTGACCTACGGTCATAAATGAATAAACTCCCAAAACATAATTGTATTTGAATAACGAAGATATTTGTTCAGTATTATTGTATGAGTGGGAATAAAAAAACAGGCGAAATTTTTTAGGCTAGTTACAACAATAGGTTAATTCACTATTATTATGATCATGATTAGTATATGTTTTAAATCATTATATATTTCAGAGCATCAGCAATGCGGTGTCGAGCCAAAAGAAAAAAGATGATGGAAGAAATGCAGAATAGATGCAGCAATCTAGAATCGGTCAATCAGAAACTTCAATCGGTTATTTCGAATTTGAGATCAGAAATCGCTCAACTTCAGACATTATTGTTGGCTCATAGAAATTGTCCTGTGACTGATGCCATGGTTCAAGAAGGTAATTTTCTGTTTCTGTTTTTTCGTCGGTGCGGTATTTCCAATATGCCTATTTTTTTGAACGTCATGGTTGTATTTTTTCTCTTGTAGAAAATTGATTTGTGTATGTTAGGAAAATTGAATATGTTTTCGTCTTGTTTGAAATCGTTATTAATTTATTATACAATTAATCATTAAATGCACTTCAGTAGACAATAATATAGAACTCTCAATGGGTGCGTGGAAGATTTTTATAAATGGGAAAGTATGAAAATTACCACATCAGAGCATTAGTAAATTTGAAAACATTCTACTACAGGCTCGTATTGGATTAAGCTAGGCTGGTCGACAGTGAAACACCACACAGCAAAATAATTACTATTATTTAATACTAAAATTGATTGTTAATAACCTTTAAATCAATCAAATTATCACTTTTTCAGATCCAATAATCAATTTTTAATCAAATAATATAACTTTTTTCAGATCGAATTAAATTTTTTCTATTGCCCAATGAACAATAATGTTGAGTGTAGTTTATTTTTACTGTATTTTTTATTATAGAGATATCTTAATATAATCCTTAATATATTCAACGTTTATTTTGTTATGAAGTTATTCTTATTTCGATATTATAATAGGAAATAGGGACGTATATTGAATGGAAAAAATGCTTTAAATGATCCATACCCTTCATTTCTTCATTTCAATCAACAGGTATATAATTAATCTATATTAATGAATAAGCGGTTGTGACAATCTTCAAAACTTTTATTTTCCTCGCATAGTTTGCGTTTGCTCAGACTTATGTTATCAAATCATTGGTATTTGAAAGGCGAACAATAAATTCTTTACATCTATGTGTGACTACCAATAGCATTTTCACTTTTACTTGTCAAAACGTCTACCGCAGAAAATACCTTTGATACCTCAGACCTTGGACTACTAACTTAAAATAATATTATACAGCAGGTATCTGTCAATAACAAAGAATATTGTCTGTTTCAGGAACTGTAGAAAAGTCAGAAAAAGTTATAACGTTCTCGCTGCCATCAGTTGTTCCCCCCGATGAGAAGTTGCAAGCTGCCGTCGAAAAGACAAAGCTGACCATCAGGATGGTGGATGGTCCCGCAGGAGGGACAGTTGTGAATAGTAGTCGAATTATCTCGAGTTCAAGCTCAGTGCCGCTCTTGAATGCTGGCCCTCTTGACACTACTAAAAATGTGTTAATTTTGCCCAAGGGCCCTTCCACCAACTACAGTATTGTAGATGGCAGTAAATCTGTGGCCACCAATGTTATACAGATTAATCCTAACATTACAGAAAGAAATAATGTAAGGTAACCAAATATTCTACCTCATTTTATATTATTTCTGACTATTCAATTGATATTGAATGAACATTTGTACTGTACAGTATTTCTGTTATTGAAGACAATACTCTGAGTTCTGTGAATTTATCTCTAGTAACTACTATTGTAGCCGTAGTATTTGTAAGAATTTTTATCATAGTTAAACTTTTATTGTAATTATGGTGTATTGACAGAGATTTTGTATATGATATCAATATTTTTTTAAAACTTGTTTCTATAACAATCGTGAAATGTATTTATTTCTCTATACCTTCTCAACTCTCCATTCTCAAAAAAATATCTATTCAGTCCAAGTATAATAGTATAATCAGTCTAACTATAAGTAAGTATCTGTAATAGAAAAACATTATAAATCATGGACTGGTAAAGCCTACTGTAGTGGCTTTTTCCTGTGGTGTATTTTTATTATTGTTTATCGTAGAGTATTTTTAATGTAAATAAAAATATAAATCTCAGTACCCTTTCAAACATGTTGTGACAAAATAGTTTGAAAGTGTACTGAGATTTATATTAAAAGTGGCCCTAAAGAAAAAAGACAGTACTCTTAATGTTTTGTTTTAACAATTTACTACGAACACAATAGTATACCAGGATGAAAATAACAGTTTGTTTATATTCAAAATATTAACAAATAACAGAAGAGTACAATACTGGCAGGTATTTTCCTTTATTTAAAATACGCAAGAGAGTAACCTTTGGTTGTATTTTTGAGTTGAAAAACTTATATCTATTAAATGATTTTATATAACGGAAGCAATGGTGAGACGAATTGGACAATGAAAATGAACGAATTGCACAATGATGCGATGACGTCATTTTACGGCGCTTAAATTTAGCAGACTGGCAACAGTGCCTGTCTTTGAAACCAGACTTACAACCGTGCATTCATCTGACTGAAAGTCTGCTTCAATGATTTCTGTGAATATGATACAGGGCCTATGTAGGCTATAGCATGATGATGGATGGAAATGTGTCATGTTCCCAGTTAGAAATTGAAGAAAACTTAAAAAGAGTAGGCCTTATAATAAATAAAATTATTATGCACTGCAAAATTCAATTCACTACAGATCGATTAGCGATCCACGTTTTAACATAAATATAATGTGTGTCATCGAAATGTGTTGAAGTCTCTGGAAATGATAGTAATACATTCCATTCCTCTTTTGACTATTTTTAACTGCACTACAGTTAAATTTTTGAATAATTGTAGTTATTAAAAACTAAATAGACTACTCACGTGTAGATCGCTTTCGGATTTTTATAGGCTATCCTTTTTCAACACTCTGAAATGGTTGTGAAAATTTCAGCTTTATCTTCAACTTAAATATTGTTCTTTTATTTTTCTTGGCCTAATAGAACTAGGCCTACTCTTCTACTTCAAAACACACTGATAAAATAGAATAGAATGACTTCTTTTTTTGACGTGGCGAAGTTTGGACAGTATGTCCACTCTATATACAACTTACTGTAACCAAGTCGTTAGCAAAAAAAAAAAAAACAATACAAAATATGCAGAGGTAATACAAAAAATTTAAGCAAGAAATGACAATAAAATGTAATTAATAAGAGAGTTTAATATTGAATAATAGAAGTTAAAAAATACCGGTAAGTGTTCTTCAATAAATTCAATCACTTCACTGCTGAAAGAAAAATAAAAAAATAAATTGAAACAAATGAATAGACAGGCTACCGAAGAAAATTAATACAGTAAGAATTAAAATCAAAGATGAATTGTTGATTTCAGGTGTATTATAGTGAATATGAATATGAGGAAAAACTGTGTAGGCCTAACAGTAGGCTATATTTAATACGTGGGAAAGAGAATAAAGAAAAGTGGGAAAACAGATAGCAAATAAGAAGATTTTAGATAGGAAAAGTTTTGAAAAGAAAGAGGATAAGATAAGTAACATTACTGAATCAATACATATTTTTGAGAATTGAAATAGATAGAGAATTGCAATCCAATATCTTTTGTATAGGCTACAGATGACACACGGCTTTCTCAATTTCAACCGTTGAAATGGATAAAATTGAAAAAGAATCCGGAACTTCAAAATAAAGATTATTACCCATCAAAAAAGCAAGAATAATATTAGTATATTTTGTTAATCAACGATATGCTTAATCATGTCGGCCAAAAAATTTTGTCAGAAGTGGGATTCGAACCCACGCCCACAGAAGTGGACTGCGACCTGAACGCAGCGCCTTAGACCGCTCGGCCATCCTGACAGTTGATGTAATGAGCTCAAATTTATATCCATGAGTTAGTATGTTGCTTGTGAGGCAGTGAAGAGTTGAAAATTTCGTCTGACTTATTCGTTTCTTCAATGATTCATAATACATAATTTAGAATTTTCATCAATTGTTACGAATTGTTATTTCCACATTAATTTATATAAAACACTACAATATTAATTACATCCAAAGACCATGAAGGCTTTTTCATTGCAACTTGTCTGGACACATGATAAATGAAAAAAATTGATTCTACGTCATAGAGTTCGAACGTTGTTAAATGTTTTTGAATATATACCCGCAAACAGAGCCATCTTGAGGTTATTATGATAGCTTTTGATTAACATGGATATTGCTATACTTGTCAACCGAATATTATATATCAATTATGAAAATGTATTATTAAATCATTGAAATATAGATTTTTGTTGTTGGTTATCCATATTATTTTCACTATTATTATTACTATCGTATTTTAATATAATGTAAACTTTATTTTAATAAAGTAAATAAACACTCACATTCTTTGGTGTGGCGATGACCGTTTCATGCAGGTATTGCATATTTTAAGTCTAACAGTAACAGTTACTTTAAGTTAAAAAAAAAAAACACTCACATTCTTTGGTGTGGCGACGACCGTTTCGTGCTGGTATTGCAAATTTTCAAGCCCAACAGTAACAGTTACTATAGTGAGGTCCACATTATAATGGCAGTGTGTGATTTGCAATGGTGTTGCTATCCTTGTCTATCATACAACAAAGCAGATGGCGCTACCTCTTTCACACTTTGCAATGATGCCACACCGTTTATCAACAACGTAGAAATTCAACTAATTGACAAAATATTTGATCTCAATCATGAAAATTTATCATTTTACCATGAAAAAAATATATTTTCTTGACAAATAAAATATGATTAACAATTTTCAGCAATAATGAACAATTGAATTCATCAGATGTACCAGTATCAGCTGTTTGAGTGGCAAGGCTGAGATCTGGCAACCCTTTTCTCCTATCTTCCTACACTGCCATTATAACCTGGACCTCACTATAGTATTATATCAGATATAATATATATCAGCTATCTTCTACAGAAGGCAGAGATAACACAGAGAATCTGCAACGCTGTGGCCTATTTCTTCACTGACATAATTTGGACCTCCTCACAAAATATTATTAAGGTTCACGTTAACCCTTGGTGTGTATACCATCTGATATATCTGACAGACACACATTTTTGAATGAGTATTATGATCGATCTGTGTAGGATACTAATCCCTCCCTTTCAGTACCTTTTCTTTTACTCTCCCTTAATTCATTATGACCGTTAGTTGAATGACAGACCCAGTGGAGTGACAATCAGTATCCATCAGACACTGCATGCACTCATATTATACTATTATAGCATATTTAGATCTCATGAGGTACATCAGCAAGGATCTGTTTTGAACTTTTCCTCTTGAATGAGTTTATCCTTTTCTGCATTGTCTGGTTAGTTGATATTCTCATAAGTTTTCAAGGATTCTCTGGTAGTTGGCTTCAATCATAATATGAATATATATTGTTACAGATTTTCACTCTACAAAGCCTAGTTTTTGTAGATTCTTAAACTATATAATTAGCAAGTTATTGGCCTAATTGCGCTTCATTACTCAGAACTAAATACTGTAGATGAAAACAATTGACTCACTAAAATAACAGATATCAACTCTACTACAGGAAATAATTTTATTAACTGATAAGTCTTCAGATGGCAGATATAAAGATTAATTACTTATAACTAAGTTATCTAATATTCACAATTCATTAAGACAGTATGTAACACTATCACCTGTATTTTATAACAGGACTCTGTCTGTATCACAGTTCATTATATCACTTATCTTTACCACTATACGGTATCACGTGCTCACGTATCCTTATCACTGTCCTGTATCTCGTATCTTGATGCAACTGTCACAACAATAATAATTATTAATAATATTATAATTAAAAATTAATTAATTTATTATTAATAATATATTTAATTATATTAAATATATTCAATTCAATTAATTAAATTAATTATTATTAATATTATAATATAATAATTATTATTAATAATAATAATTATCGCTGTGGCTTCGCGTTCCGGTAAACATTTGCACATGTGCGGCAACTGCTATTTACATGTGCATTGTGGTGTTGGTGGTTTTTGGTCACATCGTTTCAATGTTTCAATCATGAAGTTTACATCCTTCCAGGATTTGAAAAATATAGTAGTGGAAAAGAAAAGAAATTAAAGGATGAGCTTGTATAAATTATGAATTGAACAACAAATAATGTACTCATGGTGGTGTGATGAAAAGTAAGTCCAAGAGACATAGACCAAAAAAAGTAAGTTTAAGGAAAAAGCTATGTGAAGAGCCTTTAAACGAATCATCTTAGACCTAAGCTATTTATTACCTAAACTCACGATTTTTTTTGGTGGGGTGTGGGTGGGTTCTGTACCCGAAACCCCAAAGGATAGATTAGGAACCAACTTCAGAAGTGATACTTTCAGTTTCATTTTTCAGCTGCTCTAATATCATATTATGCTCTATTCAGCTATGCTACACTATACATCCGCATATATACGCACTAAGCTTACCTTGTCTAAATATAGCAATCTAATGCATATATGGATTTATATAATTATATAGGCATAAAATGTTGTATTTAGACAAGGTAAGCTCCGGTAATGAGTGCTGCTGAGACAGTTTGTTGGCGCATGCGCAAACGAAGTCATAACTTTACCGGAACGCAAACTGGAGCTACGGTTACCGGTTACTGTAACTGTAGCCACTGCGAATAATTATTATCACTCACTACAGATTACAGTACACTAGATAACTATTACGATACTGTCACTATACAATTATCACTATCAATTATAACTATTGATAGTTATACAATTATCATTAAATAATTATCATTATTTTCCTACTGATTGCTCTAGGCAAGCGATCCCTCTATTTTTTTAACTTTTTCTTAATAACTCTATATTTCTGTACCCCAGAGGTCAACTATCGTAAGTGCAAATTTTGTGATTTTCAGGTTATGAGTGTTCCTGGTTAATCAAAATGCGTATTTTTCAGTGGTAAAGTATCGTATCTGTAGCTGTTCTTATTCCCGAGATAAGCAGTGTGACACTATTGTATATGATAAAGTAGCATAGAAGTAAACTGTTGTAGGTGATGATACTATAGCCTACCTCACAAGGTTTGTAAACGCTTGTGTATCGTATGTGAGCATACGATAGTCTACCTCACAGTTTGTAAACGCTTGTGTGTACGTATGCTCACATTTTCACATATAATACTTTACCTCTGTAAGGTTGGCAGGCAGTGAGGCAGCGTCGTTGATCGTTGTGTGATGACTACAATTGAACTCAGCGTGTTGTTAATGATTATTTCTTTAATTAATCATGTTTCGAATAGAGGAAAGTGAGCTTAAGAGTTCCAGAGAGATTCGAGCTTTCAAGCTAATGAAACTTGGCTTAGCAAAAGCACAGGTGAGTCAAAATAACATTTTATTCTATCATTAGTTGTAACGTGTTTATAGGTTAGAAAGATATTAGTATCAGCCTATTTATTAATTATACAGGCCATAAATATTCTAGATTAGGGAATGTTTTGTTCGATTTGTGGCATTTGAGTTATTATAATACTCTTCTACACATCCATTGTAACTAACTGAAACTGGAAACATTATTATTATTTCTTTGAAAAACATGAGACTTGTAAACTATGAGACTTGTTACAGAAACGTTTTCAAAAATCACGTTTGTTTTTAATTACAGGATGATAGTAGCTCAACAAATCTGGCTTATGAATCTGAAAATTCAAACTATGGAGTGCAACTGACTGATAATGACGAGTTTCTAAATACCACAGCAGAACCACAACAATTCATTGATGATGGACTTCCGAATGATACAGGACATTATGGAGATGAACCAAGTAAGGTAACTATTTGCTTTTAAAGTTTAATAAGGCTTCAGTAATAAAAATAATTATTATTATTAATAATTTTTCATAATAAAAATTTGTTAATTAAGTTAATAATAATTCGTAATGTTTGATACCATGAAACACTCTTGGTAGATTCTTGGACAGGTTTTGATTTGAACAGTAATAACTGTAAAAGAAAACAATTCATGTCATGGAAAATGAATTATACCCAACCATGCCATCAATGCTGGTAATAACCTACAATGCAATAATGTAGGCCTACTGTATTGTATTACAACTTACTCTAAAATCATTAACTCACGCAAGGCCTTGATCAATCCAGAAAATTAATTATTCATAAAATTTTATAGCATGTCCAGTAAAGAAAACTTTGAAAATATGCAATAATTCCAGTGTTTGATTTTTATGTGGCTGGTTTGATAACATTGTAATAATTTTGTTAACTTTCATAGGAACTATTTACAAAATCACGTTTGTCTTTAATTACAGGATGATAGTAACTCAACGAATCTGGCTTATGAATCTGAAAAGTCAAACTATGGAGTACAACTGACTGATAATGACGAGTTTCCAAATACCTCAGCAGAACGACAACAATTCATTGAAGATGGACTTCCAATTGATACGGTACAGGATACTATGGGGATGAACCAACAGAGGTAACTATTAAATTTGTACTTTTGAAGTTTAATTGGGCTCCAGTAAAAAAAAAAATAATAATGTTTGATACCATGAAAAACTTGGTAGATTCTTTGACAGGTTTTGGATTTGAACAGAAATAACTGTAAAATAAAACAATTCATATCATGGAAAATGAATTGAACCCAACCATGCGCCATCAATGCTGGTAATAACCTACAATGCAATAATGTAGGCCTACTGTAGGCTATTGTATTACAACTTACCCTAAAATCATTAACTTACCAAAGGCCTTGATCAATCCAGAAAATTAATTATTCATAAAATTTTATAGCATGTCCAGTAAAGAAAACTTGGAAAATATGTAATAATTCCAGTGTTTGATTTTTATGTGGCTGGTTTGATAACATTGTAATAATTTTGTCAACTTTCACAGAAACTATTTAAAAAATCACGTTTGTCTTTAATTTCAGGATGGTAGTAACTCAACGAATCTGGCTTATGAATCTAAAAAGTCAAACTATGGAGTACAACTGACTGATAATGCCGAGTTTCCAAATACCTCAGCAGAACGACAACAATTCATTGAAGATGGACTTCCAATTGATACAGGACACTATGGGGATGAACCAACAGAGGTAACTATTAAATTTGTACTTTTGAAGTTTAATTGGGCTTCAGTAATTTATATATGATTTCATGAAAGGCTAGGGGATTCCTTGACAGGTTTTGGAATTTATAGAAAAAGGATTACTTTGAAAGAGAACAATCTTGGATGGGTGACCAGTATTTGGCCAAGTACACTTTGGCGAGGTGGAACCTACCCGTAGGGGTCTCCCCACCATTAAGCATTTTTTTTTTTTATAATCAATGTTTTTTATCAAAACTAGACTTCAAATTCCAAAAAAAAATCGTGTAGCAGTCTTTAAAACATTTTGCAGTGGAAAATAAGAAAGCATGTATTATTCTTGATTTGTCAAATAAAACAATATTTTTTGCTGAGGGTGATGCCCACTTGAGCTCTAGGCTTGTGCATAGGTAATGAGAGGGGTGATGATGAGATATGATAACTACTTTACAGGCAGTCGTGAGTGGCCATTTTGTGGTCAAAATCCTCTCTGTTAACTGGGAATTTATTGATTATCAGACCAGTACTTATTGCATTTGGCTGCGGACCACTCCAATTGTTACAACTACACTATGAATTATTATTTTTTGTAAACAAAGTGTTATAATAAGGTTAAGAGTCTATTGTAATGATTTGTATAATTCATTGATGAATATCAATAATTCACTGATAAATTCTTGTAGCCTAACTCCCATGTTTTTGTTTAATTTTCAGGTTGCAAGTAGTGATGATGAGCTTCCTATTGAATATGACTCTGACAAAGATCCAGAATATGTAGTGAGTGATGACCAGATTTCTATTTCATCCATTCAAAGTGAAACAGCAGCTGCCGAAGAAGAAGAAGAAGAAGAAGAAGCTGAAGAAGAAAATGCTGATACTGAAAATGAAAAGAAGAAAACTCGCAAACGTGTAAGAAAACCAGACAAATGGAAGTGCAATATACGGAAGAAGAGAAAAAACTGTGGAGAAGAATACATATCAAAGAGTGGAAAAACAGTTGCTGCTAAGAAGATGAAACCAGCTTGCCGTACTTCATGTAAAAAGAAATGCACAGAAAACATTTCAGAAGCAGACAGACACTGCATTTACAAAAATTATTGGCGACAAGAAAACAATAACGACTTCAGAAGACAGTTTGTTGCAAATAATGTTTGTAGTGTGCCTGTTGCTCGAAGAGTCGTTGAAACACTTGATAGACCACGAAGAAATTCAACATTTCACTATTTCTTTGAGATAAGAAATAATAAAATTCAAGTGTGTAAAACATTTTTTCTAAATACGCTAGTTATTTCAGAATGACTGTTAAAACAGCTTTAAGGAAAAAAACAGACAGTGGAATAGTATCACCTGACAAGAGAGGGAGAAAGCCACCTCCAAATAAATTGGACAGTGATATAAGAGAGTCAGTAAGAATTCACATAAGGTCTTTTCCTGTAATGGGAAGCCATTACAGCAGAGAACGAACTGCTAAACATTACTTAGGAAATGAACTGAATATTAGAAAAATGTATTTGTTGTACATTGACTATTGTAAGGATAAAAACGTGGAAGAAAATATGATAGCAAAAGAGTGGCTTTACAATACTATCTTCAACACAGAATTTAATTTATCATTTAAGCAACCAGCAAATGACACATGTGATACATGTGATGCATTTTTAACTCAATTAAAAAATTGCAAGGGTCAAGATGAAGATGTACTTAATATACAAAAAAATTATGACTTGCATCTGAAGGAAGCCAAACGTCGATATGCTATTAAGAAGGAAGATAAAGTTGCTTCAAAAGAAAGCAACTCCAAAAAAATCTGTGTCATGATTGACTTACAAAAGTGTCTGCCAACGCCCTATCTGACAAATTCGCAGGCTTTCTACTTGAGAAAGCTGTGGACATTAAACTTGACAATTCTTAATGCCACAACTGATAAGAGTCATTGCGCGATGTGGGATGAAACAATTGGTGGTCGTGGAGGCTGCGAGGTAGCCTTGTGCATTTTAAAATGGGCCTTGACAATGTAAATAATGAAACTACAGAGGAACTGACACTATGGTCCGACAACTGCGCAGGGCAAAATAGAAATTTTGTGCTAATCGCTTGTTATGTATGGCTACTACGTCTTTTGCCAAATTCAAAAGTAATCAATCACAAATTCCTTCTCAAAGGGCACACGCATATGAAAGTGAATGGTGTGCACTCCGTGATTGAGAGAGCAAAAAAAAGATTAGGAAATTCAATGATGATGATACCCTGGGATTGGCAGCAGTTTGTGAGGCAATGCCGTTTCAGGGATGTGATTGATGTCTACAATATGACATTGGACGATTTCAAAAATTTTAAAAAGCTGTATGAGTCTTCGTCTTCACCACTGATAAATAGGAAGAAAAATACAGAAAATGAATCATTCTTGATAAGTGAAGTTGTCCATATGCAATTGCGGTCAACTGAGTCTGGAACTCTTTTCTACAAAACTACGTTTGACGACGAAAATTTCAAGAGTGTCGATCTCAGAAGATTATCCAGAAGAGGAACAAATTGGCCGGAGGAATTGGAAGCTGTCAACTGTGCACCCAGACAGATAAATGCCGCAAAGTACCGTGATCTACAAACTTCAATGAAGTGGGTGCCTTCATGTTTCCACGATTTTTATAAAAATATCAAATATTCAGAGAGTACAACTGATTTTCCTGAATAAATAACATCTGTTGATGAACAATTTATTTTATTTTTTTCATTTCATTTTTTCAATTCATTGCAATAATGCCATAATAACGTTTATTGTAATAATGACAACTGTAAATAAATAGTTTAAAAACGCAATATTGTTATTTCTTATGTTTCTGATGAGTGAAAGTTGTTTGAGGTAAACAATCGTATGTGCACCCCCCACTACTCAGGGCATGATTAACAAAAATTTTTAATTCAAGTACCCAAGTTATAGGTGTGCTAGTAGTAGAGAGCTTAGTCAGCATTAGTATTCAATAAAACCAATTTGCGGCCTGTGCGCCATGCTTAGTCCGTTTTCATTCTTCAACTCTGAACGTCGGGGTTATGTCCGACGATTCAGTGAATAAAATTTGTTTTTAAAAACTTGTCATCTTCTTAGATAACCTTAGCTGGCGCCCAACGTGGGGCGGGTGAAGGAAAATTCGCGATCAAAATTTCGGGTTTTTCTGTGAATTTTAATTCTTAACACCCGTTTCGACTTGAATCCGCGATCGGAAGTTTGGTGAAGTAATGTGCTATAAAAGTGAAGTGGTATCATCATCAACTTAATCCTGGCCGGCAGACGTTCATTCAACTCCTGTCATCCAGATTCCTTGAGGTTGAACCATCGACCCTCACTCAGGAAATTGCTTGAGGAAGCAGAAGAAGAAGAAGACGAAGACGTTCGACTACAGCCACCAACACCACCTCCTGCCGAAGACAACATGAATGACGCAGCAGCAGCGGCATCCCTGCAGCCAGAGCAACAAGCATCTGCAGCACAGGTACCGACTATTTCAAAACCATTACCTAAGGGTGATCTCGATCTAATCCCCGATTATGACGGAAATCCAATTGAACTCATATCATTTCTTGAAGTGGTAGAAACTCTACTAACTGGATATTGTACAAGTGACATTATTGAAGCCCCAGCCAATCACTTCCGTTTATTATTTCAAATCAAGAAAAGACTCCATGATATGGCCAAAATTGTAGTAATAAACAGTACTTGCAAATCAGTTAAAGAAGTAATCACAATCTTGAAAAACAATTTTGCAGACAATCGATCAGTGCACCAACTCACATCAGAACTTTTAACGCTTAAACCAAATCCAAAACAACATCCTCTAGTATTTGTGAATACACTTGAAGAAAAACGTACCACCATAATTTGTAGGCACAAACTTGACGGTGTTCACGGTGAATTTTTGGACTTTGTGACTAACCAACTAGACAAACAAGTTATCAATGTTCTAGTTGAAGGACTTCCATACCAGCTAGGAGCCCACCTTCAAACGTTACGAGTGAAAAATCTACAAGACGCAAGACAAGCTATCATTAGTGAAAGCAATGCTGTTTTAAAACACTTGAACTTTTCAACCGATGTTTCAAAAATGCACTACAAAAGCTACAATACCCATGATAAATCTCATCACAACAACAACCAATCTAAATTTCAAAACTCTCAACATGTTCAAGCAAACAAACAACAATCATTTCCAAATCAATTTCGTCAAAATAATCAACACCAACAGTTTCAATCTCAACAATTCAAACCTCAGAACTTTCAAAACTTTCAACACAGAAATCCTAATCAGAATGTGAATAACCAGAATAGATTTCAACAAAATCAAAATCGCCAAAATACTGACGTATCAATGCGAACCGTTTTGAATCTAAGAAAATCAAATTCAGTTCATTTGACTGAACCAGTTGAAACAACTGAAGAAGTCGATAACTCCAAATTTCAACAGCTATCAGACAAAGTCGACAAACTCGCCGAAGCTTTCCATGATTTTTTAGGAGCAGACAACACTCAAAGCAATCAGAGGTGATTGAAATGAACTTTTGTGAAAAGAACGAGTTGCCATTCCTGTGTGTAAATGATTGTAAAATATTAATTGATACTGGATCCAAATATAATTTTGTAAGAACTGATAATAAGACTTTCCCGTGTATTAATGTAGAAAAATATGACTTCAAAATCAAAACACCAGCCGGAGAAGCTACAGGACATTGGCGTGTTAATTTAGATTTAAGTTCCGTGCATGCTAGTTTAAGTAATGAAATGTATTTTGTACATGACTTTAGTTCTAATTACGATATTTTGCTAGGTCACGAAACCCTCAGTAGAATTGGAGCTCAAATTGATTTTCAAACAAACTGTATGATTACCCCTGACAAAACATTTATTTTGAATGGACTTACTCCTGTTAAAATTCACAAGGGAATTAATTCTTTGAAACTACCCCTGATAAACAGATCAGATGCAAAGCTAGGCATAACGAATATACCAGCTTTAGAATTGAATGAAATACTTGTAAATGTAACTGATAGAGATTTTTGTGAATTTGAATATTTTTCCGATGTTGAAAGAGATGTAAATATCGAGTGTCTTGAAATCGAAGAGTGCGAATTAATGGATTGTTCTCCTTCTGAGAAATCCTTGACTCATGACGAAATCTCCCAAATCATTCAACTTGACCATATTGACAGACGTGACAAAGACCAAATTGTAAATTTAGTTCATGAATTCCAAGACATACTAAAATTAGAAAACACTTTACTGACTGCAACTCACTTACTAAAACATAGAATTGAGACAACTGACGATTCTCCTGTATATACCAAAAATTATAGGTATCCCGTAGCTTTCAGAGACGACATCAAAATCGAAGTTCAAAAATTACTTGACGGAAAAATTATCCGACCTTCAAATTCACCTTACAATTCCCCACTCTGGGTAGTACCAAAAAAGCTTGACAATTCAGGAAAACGTAAAGTACGTTTAGTAATTGACTACCGAAAAATTAATGACAAGACAAAAAGTGACAAGTTCCCTCTCCCAAACATAGAAGACCTTTTTGGAAAAATTGGAAGAGCAACTTATTTTACGAGTTTAGATTTAGCATCTGGCTTCCACCAACTCGAAGTAGAAGAAGCAGATATTCCTAAAACTGCATTCAGCACAGACGACGGTCATTACGAGTTCGTAAGGATGCCTTTCGGCCTAAAGAACGGACCACCAAGCTTCATGAGAGCTATGAATCTTATATTTTGTGACACTCCAAATGCATTAGTGTATATGGATGACATAATAATTTTTTCTGACTCATTTGAAGAACACCTGAAAGATTTGAGAAGAGTATTCAAGAAATTGAGAGATTATCAATTGAAGATTCAACTAGATAAAACAAACTTTTGTAACATGGAATTATTGTTTTTAGGACACATTGTTTCAAAGGATGGAATTCGTCCTAATCCTGCCAAAATCGAAGCTGTCTCACAGTTTCCTATACCGAAAACCGTTAAAGAAATAAAACAATTTCTTGGTATGACCGGATTCTATAGAAAACTCATTAAAAACTATGCGAAAATTGCCCAACCTCTAACTAGAGCCTTGAGAAAAGACGAAAAAATCAATGTCAACAACACTGAATACAAAGAAGCATTCAATAACTTGAAACAAGCTCTGTGTAATTCACCCATATTGACATTTCCAAATTTTGAGAAAACATTTACTCTGACGACAGACGCATCAAATTATGCTATCGGCAGTGTCCTTTCACAGAACATAAATGGATCCGACCTCCCAATTTCATACGCATCCCGTACTCTCAATAGAGCAGAATGTAATCTACCAACCATTGAGAAAGAGTTATTAAGTATCGTTTGGAGCATAAAACATTTTCGACCTTATTTATATGGTAGAAAATTTGTTGTTAAAACAGACCACAAACCCCTTGTTTGGCTCAGGAACCTGAAAGAACCAAATTCCAAACTCTTAAGATGGAAACTTCTTTTGGAAGAGTACGATTTCACTGTGGAATATTTAAAAGGAAAATCGAATGTAGTCGCCGACGCATTATCTCGAAATCCGATTAAAGCTTCAGAAGTACTGAATAACGAAATAATTGACTTTCAAACTCTTGTTAATTTAGATTCAGAAGAAATACCTCAACTCAATTCACCTACAAATTCTCTTGAAATACCAATGGATGAATTAATGAATGAAACTGATGTTGACCTAGATCAAGTACTAGCAGATTTATTTCCAAATCAAAACCTGAACGTGCCTCCAGATCAAAACAATGAAATGGAAAACGACAATGACTCTTTAGTCACGATTCATTCACAAGAATCATCTGATGACCGAGCCGCTATAGTAGGCGACAGTTCTCCTATCAACAAAGAGAAATATCAAATTGTTCTAAAACGTGGAAAATTTGGAATTCATTTCATGAAAGTGTTCAATAAGAACAGAGTCAACATCACTGTCTCTTCGAAAAATGATATTTCAAATAACTTAGAGAAGTTGAAAACTTATTTCCAACCAGATCTCACCTACGGTATTGTTTTCGAAAGTCCTAACAAGAAATTCGAGCCCATTGCGGAAAGCATTCTCTATTTTTTGATTGAAAAACTGAAAGAGGCAAGTCAAACTACGAAATTCAAAATTTATAAGATAAAATTATCAGATGTAACCGATGTGGAAGAACAGAAAGAACTCGTTTCATCTTATCATGAAGGTAAAACATTCCATCGTGGAATAAACGAAAACTATTTGAAATTGAGACGTAATTACTATTGGCCCAATATGCATAGTGATGTAACGAATTATGTAAATAATTGCCCAACATGTCTACGCACAAAATACGACCGAAGACCTGTTAAAATTCAGTATCAAGTAACACCTACCCCAATGCGACCTTTCGAGAAAATTCAAGTAGACGTATTTTCGTTCGAATCCCATAAAGTGATGACCACGATTGACTTATTTTCTAAATTCTTCCAAGCTTTTGTGATTGATAATGTTAATGGCCCTGCCATAACGAAAGCGCTGAAAGATTACATTTCAAAATATCCAATCCCCGACACAATGTGTATGGATGGAGGAAAGGAATTTGATAATGCTCTTGTGAGACAATTTTTAGCATTATATGAGATAACACCCCATTACGCTTCATCTGGACATCCAGATAGCCAAGGTTCGATAGAACGTGCGCATTCCACTCTGGTCGAATTGCTCACTGGAATTGGAACTGAAATGCCACAAGCATCTTTCAAAGAGAAACTAGATCTTGCTATTATCACATACAACAACTCTTTGAATTCGACTCACCAAATGACCCCACTAGAATTAACTTTCGGCAAATTCAAACATTTCAATACCTTGGATAAAACTCCAGTGCAAATTACTGAAGAATTAGCTGACAGATATTTCCAAGAGTTGGAAACTTTCCGTGATATCATCAAAAAGAAAACTGATCATGAGAAAGAAAAGAGAACAGAGAAACTTAACAAAAATCGTGAAGAACCCCCAAATTATTCAGATGACGTAAGATATGTGAGAAGTATTCAGAACAAGAAATATCTCCCAAAATACTTTGAAGCAAAAAAGATAGGTGAAAATACGTATCAATCTAAGAAAAGAACTTTGAAACTTCATCCCAATAGATTGAAACGAAATAGGAAAGTGAAAAAGAAACGTATTGTTACAGATAATACTGCTTCTGGCTCTAATCCTCCATTACCAACCCCTGGTACAAGCGTACGAGCTAGTGGACTTGACTAACACAGCCGGACTCATACCAGTACAAATTGAACGACATATGTACATAAACGAGACATTGACATTCTTACATTATTCTAATATAAGTAGCATTAAGATAGAAATTAAGGATTTATCAGATTCTATTGACAAGTTGCAAAATGTATCACCATCATTGAAAAAACTTATGATTCCCTTCATGCAAATGCGTGACAATCTTTTCGAAAAATTAAGTTTATTGTTTCCTTCATATCCTTCATCTCGCAAAAAGAGAGGACTGTTTAATGGATTAGGGAAAGCTATCTCCTGGTTTACTGGTAACTTAGATGCAGATGATAAAAATAATTATGATCAAATTATTAACCAATTAGAAGAGAATGAGAAGATCCTTATTGAAAATGAAAAGAAGAATATTGTTGTAAATAATAATTTAGTTGATAAGTTTAATTACGATTTGAATAGGATTAATAGTAATAATGATTTGATTAAGAATGTGACTCATTCACAAGCAACTGTATTGAATCAAATTTTAACTATATCTTTAATCAATTTGAATCTAGAGTTAATGGAGATCAAAGTAAATGCATTATTAGATAGTATAGAGTTTTGTTACAATTCGAAAATTCATTATTCAATTATCCATAAATCTGACTTTGTAAATATCACACTTTCCCACAGAGGAAAAATTGCTAGTGAGAATATTGAAACGCTGTGGAAATTAAGCACAGTTCATTGTACTATCTCTGAGAATTTTATTACATATTTTATTTCCGTTCCCATGAGAAGCGCTATGCTTGATACCTATCGTCTCATCAATTATCCTGTATTCCTAAATAATCATTTTTATACAATGAATGTCAGTGAGAAATTAATTTCTGTAGCTGAATCAGGCTTAGTGGTACTAGACCAATGTCTACATGATCTCAACGCCTCTTATTGTCGAACAATGCGTAAAATCAATGATCTTTGTATTGAGGATATCTTAGAAAATAATGAATTGACCAATTGTCAACGTAATTATATTTCTGAACCTATTCCTTTTATGAACTATGATGAATTATGTAATTGTATCTATGGATATGGTCAATCACATATCAAAATCAATAATGATAAAATAAATCCTTCAAAATCATTTCTTATTCATTTAGATAATGGAGATGTAATGAAAGACCAACGTCTTCCTTCTACTTTCAATATGTCTAAATCATTTAAATTGATTAATATTCCTGATAAGATTTTATTGATAGAAGAACTAGATAATATGAAAAACATGTCAACCTTTGAGAAACAGAATTATAATTTTAATGATTTATCTTTGTTTAACGATTATGGTAGTGAGAATATAATGTATTTGTTAGTTGCTATTTCTATTTTTGTATTGGTTTTTATAGTCTTTTTATATCGTAGTCATGCTTCGAAGCCTAGAAATGTATCATTGTTAAATACTCCACAACAACCCCCAACTTTGGTGTATGCTATACCCAAATTATGAACTTTAAGTCCAATCATCGAGGACGATGAAAAATTTTGGGGTGGAGGAGTTATAGGTGTGCTAGTAGTAGAGAGCTTAGTCAGCATTAGTATTCAATAAAACAATTAGCGGCCTGTGCGCCGTGCTTAGTCCGTTTTCATTCTTCAACTCTGAACGTCGGGGTTATGTCCGACGATTCGGTGAATAAAATTTGTTTTTAAAAACTTGTCATCTTCTTAGATAACCTTAGCTCCAGTACTACTCATGTATGTATGAATTGCAGCAAAAAATATGAATTATATTCATTTATGATCTAGTAAATCAGAAAAGTTTAGTAGTGCAACTTTCAAATGGCTCTCCTGAAAAATGATAGAATTGTTACTTACGATAGTTGACCTCTGGGGTACAGATTTTAATCTTGATTCAGTAATTATTTTAGATACAACCAGTAATATCAAAATCAATAACTATTATTGAACGAAAATCCAAATTAAATGCTGCAAATCACCCCGAAGACTTCTGAAACTGCAAATATTGACAACAGGGTAAACAGCTAGATGGAAATTGATTTGAATTTTCGTTTGATAACAGTTATTAATTCATTAGCATTTGAATAAATGCAATATCTCAGTAATTTCCATCAATATTAAAATCGTTCTGAAATCCCATTGAGTGTATAACTCAAAGCAATTGTACATAGAGAACATACGCGCCATACTGAATATTAACGGTCTTTCACAGCCTGCGTAGCGTAGCTGGAAATAAGTCTTTGAAAGACGTAGCCGTCCTATCTCTTGATGTTAAATCAACGCTACGCTCGTGTGAAATGGACAGATTGATTAACATTAGGTGGTACGTTGGCTACGTCTTCCGAAGACGAATTTCTAGCTACGCTACGCGTGAATAGATCTTAAAACTATTTATTAAGCGTTGAAGTATTACTTATTATTTTAGTAATCATATGATAAGTAAACTTATCATATAAGTTTCCAACTTGAATTTTGAATATAGATGATTTAAGAACTAGATTGTGAATGCTTTCAAGAATGGTAAACAAACTATTTGTAACCAACTTTTATTGCTCTTAAGATACAAAATACCGTACACTTCAATTGTCACTACATATTAAACCAAAACTGTCAAAGCTACAGCAAACAATTCCTTCAGAAAAAGAATAAGAAAAATATCTATTTTTCCGCATGAGTATAAAAAAATTAATAAATATCAAAGAAATAATACTCTTACTGGCAGCTAGCGTGAATCACACAATCAAAATGTTTCAGAACATTTTCTCCTAAATCTAATCAATATCATCAAGTTTATTTCAATATTGTGATACATATGCAATATCTAACACACAATATATTAATGCACCAAATGTTACAATAATTTTTATTAGCACGTTAAAGCCGAATCAACAGCTATGTCACTTGATATATAAATAATAAGCAAGACGTTTCATATGCTTCGCGTTTGTGGAAAACTGTAAATAGACAATTTCAGGTAACTATTTGTGCACAAAAGAACTATCAGGTACAAAATTCGCAATTTTGTTGAATTGAATTTTAGTGGTTGTTATTACTGTGTATCATATAATACGGTGGGTATTTAAATCCTAATGTAATTCACCACGGCTACAAGATTTGAACAAGATTATATATTAACTACAGTATAATATTTGCGAAAAAGTCAAAGGAATGATGAGCAGATGAAAACCTAATAAAATATACACAGTCTGTGTTCACATATACAAATCGACAGATAGGTTGAAGAGACAAGAAGATGTTGAGGGGGTGAAGAGCTAGTGGGAGTCACGAATCAAAATGTTGTAGCAAACATTCTAGTGTTATGTTGTTTAATACTGTTCCACTAAGCTCCACCCGGAATCTATTCTGAACAAAATTATTTAAAGTAAACACTTAGTCTATGGGAATAATGCTAGAAGGGTGGGGTAGCTTAGACGCCGTTGGTGACGGGTTCGGCGACTGCGGGCGCCTCGTCGGCGTCCAGTTTGGCCTTCTTCTCCTCGGTCGCATCGAGGTTGTCGGTCGCATCTCCGCCGCCCACCGATTTCCTCTTGATGGCGCATTTGTCAGACACATCTGTAACACAAACATCAGCATATGAAAACTATGCCAATCGAGGCTAGCCTCTGAAAACATAGAGAACGGTTAGCAGAGCAGACACTGCAACAGGCTGAAATAGTCATCATTAACAAATTGCTGAGCATCATTCACAATGTATCGATCACTCCCAAAAGAAAGAAAAGAGTAGAGTCCAAGATGAAGGGATATGCTTGAGATGTCTGTAAAACAATCATTCCAAAATTGTATTTGAAAAATAACTGTCACGACAATAATTCAAGGTTTGAGATTAAATAGTGAGTATGATGTTAAGCATTTTCAAGGAAACAAAATTTATAACTCTGATAAAATATCATAACATGACAAATTATATTTTGTTGACTCAACATTTGAGTTAACAAGTTATTTAATCTGCTGAGTGTGATGCCCACATGAGCTCTAGACTCGTGTGTGGATAAAACCAATAGATAAAATTTAGTAAAATTAAGAATTAATTGCTTTGAATATTTCTCTTCAAAACACCCAAGATTCATTCCAGTACTACAATAATTTTCACTATTTGCTATTCCAATTTATATTTAAATCTCTATCCAAATTGACTAGTTCAACTTGAGCTCCAAGTTGAGTTCAACCTGAGTTCATTTTTCGACAACAAGAAAAATGTATTAATAGAATTAGTTTCTCTTATTATTTGAAACAAGTTGAAAAATTACAGTCAATTAAAATGCTGTTCTAATTAATTTGTCTGTAATAATTGTGTGAAATGAGCAACAGCATTTCATTATGATCGCGAAACTAATTAAATTAAACTTCCAATTCAAATGACATTCATTGTTGGAATGGAAGGTATTTCATTCCAAATGAGAATTTGGAAAAATAATAATTATAATAGTTTTTTATGAGAAGTATAAATTGAGTTTTATTCTAGGAAATGAAAGTTATTTTGCTGGAGATTTCTCAAGTCTCATTTCAACATGATCATAATTGAGATTTTACTGTATTGAGCAGAGAAAATAATTGTTGAATCTCAAATGTTTGCTTCAACAAACCATAATTCATTATTTAAAATACCATAACACTGTCTAACAGCCAAGATAATGTAAATACTGCCAAGGAGAGCAAGTCATTTTTATGATATATGCTTGCGGTTTTAAATGTTTTCATTAAATGTAGGTGACTGATACTAATCTTATTAAATCAATCAGAATTGGAGTAAAAATGTATAATTAGAGCATGAAAAACAACGCAATACAAAATGATACAGTTGATTTTATAGATTATCATTCATTTAGTAGTTGCAAATGGTTCTTGCTGGACTTTCATGACAATTAAATTATCATCCATGATAATAAAATATTCGTCCACAAGTAGCATTTGAATATAAACTTTCGAATCTAAAGAAATGTCAACTTGTGTTGCTAAGTTTGGCAGAAATATTATGTAACAATAGATTTGATAATCATTCAACTTGGATATGTATATTGTTACACAGAATGACTGAATGAAAACTAGATCATTTTCACTTCTGCAATTATTCACTAATCATGAAGAAATTTTGTTGTGGATGATTTTTTTTTTTGCAATAGATTGACACATGTTAGACTACCCAGAATTGGAGTAAGAATCTAAATATTAAAGTGTGCTATAAAAGAACTGCTTACATCATACTCAAATTTTAAATCAAAATGTCATATTGAAAAATTAGTTTACAGAATAGTAGAACAAATGCGAGACTTATTTATTATTAGAACTGTTGAAGACATTGCAAAAGACATAACTGACCTGTTGCAATGAATTTTTGTTCTACAGCTAGAAGAGAATTGTGCTATTTTCATTACAAAATAAAACAACTTGATATGGAAGTAAAAAAAGATAAGATAGATCAAATGAAGGCAGGATTAACTATGAATGAAGTTGAGATTTACAGTTTTAATATCAAGGTATTTATAATGTATCTCTTATTGCTGTTGAATAATTCCATCCAAGTCAAGTTGACTATCAATGGTAAAATTCTTTAGCTTGTAAAAGCTATAAAAGTCATATTTTCCTAATATTCTTGTAAATAAGTAAAATATGGTCAAAAATAATGTGTACCTACCTATCAAATAATGAATAATATAAAGTTAGAATAAAAAAAATCAGGATAGAAGTAGACCGGAGTTGACCTCATTTCTTAATTTTCTTAACATTTTGATAATATTGATTAACGATAATAAAGGAAAAATAAAGAAAAGAGAATATTGAGTAGTGTATACTATGAGTTAATGAATATTGAATAGAAAACTTCTTGTTCTAATGAATAGAACACAAAGAATGTTTCGTTTACCAAAGTCAATAAATCAATTTCCAAGCAATCGTTCCAAAATATTGTCTTTTTTAAAAATTTTAAGAGCTTGGCTAATGTCTTTCCAAGAATTAGTTTTTCACTCTGTCAACAATGACATAAGTATGAATATGTTATAAAGAAGCAGGTACTAATAATATACAGATTTAACATTATATAATTTTTTTCTCTTTTCGATAATTAGAATCGTGAGAAATATATTGTAGAGTAATAATGGTTTTTAATACATCCATATAAAATAATAATAATAGACTATATTTTGTGAATATTCAAGATAAATTGTACTGGCTGTATATTTTTGTTCACATTGGTTTGCAGACGTCACGGAGTGCAAGAGATTTTTAATTAATGCTAGACTCAAAAATCAATGGATTTTATTCTTGTATAATTTAAATCAAGTTATAATCATTATGTAATTTTTATTTTTTATGTAAGTTGACCACGAATACTGGTTAGAGTGGTCAACTTAATTCCTACATTTTTTAATTGTAAGTTGCTGTTTTTTGTGAAAATTAATCAATAAATTTCATTTAATTTCAGTTGAAATAATCATGAGTACTGTACTAAATAAATCCAAGAAATTAAAAGTACAAATTACTGTTACTATGTGGCATAAAATTAACAAACTTTACAATAACGTATCGAAGTTGTGTATTTATTCACCCCCAATGTAATCTACAATAGTTGACCAAATCGATGAACTAAAAATGTCAGTTTTATTAATCCTATCAATAGTAATGTTATTGTTACTAGTGAGAAAATTACTGATAAATGTAAATATTAAATAACTACATTGAAAATGATAAACAAAAACTAAAAATCTATTTGCAATGCCTTCTTCAGCCATTATCTGTATTTATTAATTGAAACTTTTGGTGATACAAAGAAAAGAAATGAAAGGCATTAGCTTTCTTAGCTTGAAGGCTTTACTAATACAATATCTGTAATTTTGGAAGATAATTTCATAAGCAATGAATATGGAAAGTTGGAAGTAACAATGATACTGTTATTATTTATGTCATACTATTTAAAAAATTGTAAGATGTTTTCTGTAAGTAAACTGTTTAGTCATTAAATGCACCACCAGTCTCAGTGAATATTATCAAAATATAAAATTTGTTTACAAATATTTCAAGTAATATCAATTAATAGAAAATGGAAATCAAGCATCTAATATCTACCCTAAGCGAGCATGACGTTAATCTAATCGTTTATTGGATTGTAACATATTCAAGTCCGTTAACTGAGAATTGAAATAATTCAAGGAATAGACAAAGTCTCAATACCAAATATATGTCTATATGTATAAAAGTACAGAAGGTTTAAACATAGAAGTCTAGACAAGACTGGTGATGAAAGAAGTTTTAATGGAAATTTGTATTAGCTGTCTAATAATTTTCCAGTTAGAATCGGAGCTGTAAATAAATTACTGCATAACGAGGCATTACAGACTGTATCAATGTGGCTATATTAAACAAAATTCAACTTCATAAAAAAATGGAAAAACAAAAATTTTGACAAAAAATGTACTTAACGTGAGACTGGTAGTATGCCATGAGCTTAATTAATAATTATATTCACTCAAATTTCATTCAACTTTCCCAAAGGAATCATAAGTTGCATATTATTAATTATTATTACTATTGATTAACATCCATTAATATCAGAACTATTTTAAAAAGAACGTTACAGTATATTTCAATTCATTTAAATCAGTTATTTTAAATTTGAATTTGATATTATCCAGTTTGGTATTAGTACGAGCGGATCACAATCAACATAATTTTTTGGGCGATCACAGAATTATTATTCGAATGAAAACTACGCGATCATTACAGTGGAATCTATAGGCAATTGAGATTATCATCTTTATTCTCTATTCAAGAGATGAAATATACAGTTTTAGTCAAGAAAATTATATAATTATTCTCTCATCAATTGTTAATATAGGTTTATTATAAGAGGAAACACTGTTTCAGATAAACACTGAAGTTCACTATAAACCACTTGATAACGCTTTTAAAGCAGCTCATAATTCTTTACAAAAATTATAATTTATTTTCTTGGTAAAAATTACAAGACTATCTTATTTCGTAGGGATTTGTTGCATAAGCAATCTGGTAATCATTGAAATTGGATTCATCACAACTTGATAAATACTAAGTCATCGCACTTTATTCGGTAGTAGAATGTTTTGCTGGAAAAATAATTATTACAGTATTTAGATTTACAAAATATGAAAATTGTTATTATTTAGCTCCTAAAAAATACGATTAGGGTAAAAGTTATAATTATATTTCTTTGATTTGTAGAATGATATAAACTATCGAGCTCTAACTGTAATTTTAATAGCCACGTTTGAGACAATTTACATTTCAAAATATTTTTCAAATTCCGAAATTATTTTTTGCCTACTTCTTGTTAACTTGCTACGTCCAATACCAATAAGTAAAGATTATCCACTACCAGTTATTCTCACCAAAGGATAGTACTTGAAAAAGCTTGGAAAGCCAATACCTTCACTTCAAATTAATATTGAAATGACTGTTTTACAGAAGCATCAACAATGAAAATTTCATTCTACACTCATTTCACTCCATTCCAACCAAATCTTAATCTTAGAAGATAGTCATAACAATTTCAATAAAAAATAGCGCGTAAAGTTTTGAACCTGACAAGAAATATGTGTGATTTTTTAGCATTTCTCACACATAATGTATGTAAGCATGCTTAATTAGAAATATTTTCTTAATTCTGAGTGCAGTAATATGAAAATAATTATACTTATGCTCAATAACTGTGTAAGCGTTAGGTGATGGTTACATTATAATAAAATTGAATAGATTTAGAGCTTAAGAGTAATGTTTGTTTTCAATTTACAACGTAATGCTCAGTATTAATCCACATCAACGGATATAATATATAAAAGCGCATTGTTCTAATGCCAGCTTAATGGTGTGCTAAAGACTAACGGCTTAGTGTTAAAGCATAGCCCCAAAAATGTAAATATGAATTTAAAATTGATTTGATATTATTGGTATGGTGTAACTTCAGTTTGGCATATAATTGCTCAATGCAGTTTCTGATGGGTACAGCATGTTTCAAGACGTATTCCAAGGATAATGAATTTATGTCAATCACAGTAACTATAAATACTTCACAACTGAAGGCCTCCAACTGCCAATACTAAAAAATACCAAATCTACTTGATTTGAAGTGGAATTGCAATATCAAAATATGAAGAAAATAAATAATTGCTTTCCAGTAAGACTAGTGATGCTACTGGCTGTGAGGGGTAATGTGAGGGGTCAACATTTACCCAATGGCACCACCTCCAAGTCTTCAAATTGAGTCGGCTGAAATAATCCTCCAATTAATGCCGTACGGGAGTTTCAACCAACCAAAAAGCCTTGCGAATATTTTCAATCCAATATTGATAAGACTGGCAGATACAAATTGCCGCTACTTAACGAGATGTGGAACTTGGATAGAGTTTTCAAGTAAATGATTTGATGGGAACAAATACACTTGGATACGTACAAAAAAAAATATTGTCCACGCGGTGATACTGTAACGAAATGGAACATTATCAACCTTGCCCTTCTCATTTGAAGTCAAGTTATGAGGACTGATAAACCAGCACTAGTACACGATTTCAACCTTTTCAATAAGAATATTACTCTGGGTAGGCGACTGATGCTCGACAAGCAAAACCCCACCTTGGAGGCGAAGGAGTGGAATGTCCTGCCAGCCAAGCCGGACCCGAAAGGTTATGGATTTGTATGACTTTAAGTAAGACTTTCAATTATTTATTGACTATGATGATGATGTATAAATGGTATTGGTTTAAAAGACATTGCGAGATTGAGACAAGCAATACTGAAAACGATGAATAAAGACATGTTACCTATACTTTTGCATTATTGTACCCTTCATAAATTGTTAGAATACCACGACCAGCATTTATTCGGGTTGTGCCATCTGCATAATTGGCAACAACATTATAAGGTAAGTCATTTACAGCTAGGGGCTCAAGTATGGAGTCCTGAGGAATTCCATATTCAGCACTCATTTGCCATCAACCTCAGCAGTCTGCATTCTGTTACACAGATAAGAGCAAATCAACAGATAGGAGCTGTACCCTGGATGCCAGAGCAATTTAGTTTTTCAATTAGCATTAGTCAAATCAATTAAATATTACGGAGAAGCAGTCAAACCTTGCATAATTTTGATATCTGTAGCAAAATTCTATTAGCCCCTGATAGAGATAGAGAAACATTATTTTCTCATCAATTATCGATCACAAATTGAAAAAACTATTTTTTCTGAAGGAAACCTCTAAAAAATA